>NW_025780413.1:0-36141 GCF_021130785.1 Homalodisca vitripennis | reverse complement strand
ATATATTAACCTCCCCAGGCAAAGAATTATGTAATCTCATCATTGTATTCAAAGGTGATGAAAAATGTGCCATTGTACGAGAAAAATTAATGTGAAACAAATTTTGGGATCTATTATAAAATGATGGAGTGTAAAAATTAATTTTTGACAAGCAAAATGAATCCATTACTTCACCTCTCAGCAATTTAAAAAGAAAAAGTAAATTCGCTAATTTTCTACGTTTTTTGAAAGACTTTTCCATTTCAAAAATGCTTAAAAGTTGATTATATGAAATATCTTATTAGATGCACCTTTTCTTTAATTAGCTCTGTAGCAAGTTCAAACACTTGAATAATATCTGTTACAAAACACATGAAATTCTTCAATGCTTCTGTGTGTAAACAATATTAGTATGACTCTTGTCATTATCAGCAAATCAAGCTTATTGATAAGAAAGTTTGTTGTAGCTGCCCTCCATAAGGTTGAAGAGCACAAGTTAACCATTTGCAGAATCAGTGAAAACCAAAACTTTTATTCCTCACTTTTGGAGCTTATCCCTCAATATATTTTAAAAAGGACAGTAACACTCTCTAAACTTGTTTTCCGAACATAAGACCATATTTTTCACCTTTCTAAAAAAATCTAAACATCTTGCTTTGCTGAAAACATTGTTTTTTAAAGGTTGAGAATCTAGCCAATGGTTTGAGAAATAATCTCCCAGTTCTGGTGTTGGGTGTAACCCCATGTTTAAGATTACTCCCTCGGAATGTTTCAAACTCTTGAAGTGTGTTTATATCTTTCCAGGACTGCCGCCTGGAATTTCTTTGCATTTCTTTGCAAAACAAAACAAACCTAAATTTGTTTGTTTTGTAATTGGCATATCTGTTCAATTCAGAGACATTTTTTTCTAAATCTCATTAAAAAAATAATCAATTTCATCTTCTCTGTCAAAACCTTCCGATGGATGAAATCCACTTTTGTTTTTAAAAGAAAATTCCTCAAAACTTATGTAATCGTCTTTTCCACTTGTGCCACTTATTGCTTGTAGTGGGATGATCTGATTGAATGGTTGTGGTGGGTTTTCTTTCGGTCACTAGTGTTGGGAATCTTCCAGGCCTATGTTAAGTTCAGGTATCATCTAAGCTAACATCACTTTTTGTGATCACTATCCAAGATGTTGTCAACACTCAACTCTTGTCCTTTTTATTTAAATTATCAAAAACTCACCATCATTATCATCAAATTCTAGTGTTTTAATAATTTCATCTAAGCTAACATCACTTTTGTGGTCACTATCCAAGATGTTGTCAACATTCAACTCTTGTCCTTTTTATTTAAATGATCAAAAAATCACCATCATTACCATCAAATTCTAGTGTTTTAGTTAATTTTTATTATTACCTCAGAACGTAGATCACGAAATTAACCATGATGACACATCAATATTAAAATAACTGTTATGTCACTAGCAGTAGAAGCATGTCGTTCTAACAAAAGGCTTCAGAACGAAATTAAGGACACTGGAAATAATGTGAACTACTGATTTACGTAGCTGCTACATTTCCCAATAAGAAGCAGCACTTGTCAAAGCCTAGAGGGCTAGGAATTTATTGCATATTTGACATAATAGTGACGTACTGCAGTGGGTCATGAGCATGGACATATATGACTCCCTACCACACTGTATTGTTGCCATCTCCTCAGACACACTCAATCTTTCACCTATTTCACCCCCACTGGAGACGACACACTGAGCAAGTGGATAGATTATTCAATAAACTACCATTAGCTATAAGAGAACTACCGATTAATAAGTTTAAATTAAGGATTTCAACTTGGCTTAAGACAAAAGTTTTTTATTCTGTTTGACGAGTACATGAAGTGCAACATGTTTGATCTGTTACAAAATACATCTTGTTAATGTAACTAAATTAGTAGTAAGCAAATTAGTTTTTAGTTTTTATGAGAAATGTATTTTCATGACGAAGCCTATTGTAACTGAAAATGTTATTTAATGGCCAATAAAGATCTTGAATCTTGAAAAAAAAAAAAAAAAAAAAAAAGACTGATGAACTCGCACACAAGCCGAGACCTAGCTGACCACTTTCAACCTCCACACACGGAAAACACCTCAACACCGCAACAAGCAGAATTGAAAAAACTCACCCCCAAACCTTGTTGATACAGAACCCTCTCAGACTCCCCTCACCCCCTTTGGACATCGAGGAAGGAAAACAACTCACCAACCATGAACTTAAAGGAACCAGAAGAGTCCCACTCAAAAGTCTGCAACACCACCCTTCCACCACATCCGACATCGCCATTCCAAACAGCTCAAACAACATAATAGTATTACCTGAAATACACAAATACGATGATGGAAGCGAACCAGAGCTTCCAGTCTTCTTGAAAAGGAAGTTTTCTGTAAGTGAGATGAAAACCCAAGTAGAGGATCCCAATGAAATAGAAATACCCTGAATATCACAATCAAGCCTCCCCCAGAACCAGATCATTTATTGGAACTTAAAGACCACTCGGATAAATCCTCAGAGACTGGAAATATTACAAATAATAAGGACACTAAACAGAGACACGCAAACCCTGCAAATTAACCCAAACAAAACCTCTTTTTTAGATTGCACTCGAAGGACAAGGGACAAAGAAAAAACCATTTTTGTAACAAGGACATTCATAAACTCCGAAAGGAAAAGAAAATAGCAACATGTACAGAACTAATAACCCACAAAGAACACAGAACTCAACATCGAGGAAAATTTAGCACCTTATACAAAACACAAAATTAAAATCATGCACCAAAATGTAAATTGGCTATCCAACAAAATTGACAGACTTACTCATTTCATAAGCGAGGAACCCGGACCTTATAATAGTAACAGAACACGGCTTGACCAAAGAAAACCTGGAAAACACCCGCATTGATGGCTATACAGTTGTAGGTAGCTTTGCCAGGAAAAACCATATCAAAGGAGGGGTGGCAGGATACATAAAAGATGACCTCACACAGCACACTAATCTCATATGCACAAGTGGAGATGAGACCGAGCTTATTTGCGAGACAGCTCTCTTCGAAATATAAAAACAAAGAAAACAAGCCTACGAATACTCGGAGTCTATAGATCTCCCAACGCAAACTTAGACCAAGGTATTGATATACTTACAGAACAACTCGACAGATCTCTAGACTCACACAAAAAGATCGTGCTTGTAGGAGACATCAATGTGGACAGCCTGACTGAAAGCAATGACAAATCCAAACTCGAAGAGCTCCTAACATCTTATCAGATAACAAGAATGAACCTACCGCCCACACGTATCACCAGAGATACCTCTAAATCAATAGACTGGATATGCACTAACATTGACCAACAATTGATAAACACATCGGTTATCTCATCTGGACTTTCTGACCATACAGCCCAATCAGCCACAATAATCACATCAAAAACAAAAGAAAACTTCAAAGAAAGAAAAAGAATTTTCAGCAAGAAAACAATAGAACTTTTCAAAATCCAGACTGCAAACCCAAAACTGGGTCATTCTCCATGCTCAAGAGGACATTAACGACTTGTATGACACCTTCCACACTATCACACAATCTATTCTAAATGAAAACCTGCCCATTAAAAACCTGCACAACCAGACATAACAAAGGCTTAAGACAGTGCTGGGACACATAATTTGCCAAATTAAAAAGTGAATACATAAAAGCTTTGGAAAAAGGAAACAATGCACAGGAAGAGCCGAAGACAAAATGGAGACGGCTGCAAGGAAAAAGAGTTACGACACTAAACTAAAATCGCTACGTAAAGAACATATGGCAGAATATATAAGCAAAGCTGACAACAGGTCCAGAGCGTTATGGCAAGTGGTAAATAACCAGCGTAAGGCTAAAACTGACAACAACACAGAATTACTCCTCCTCATGGACAACACCATTATAACACAACCAGCAGAAGTGGCAAACTGTTTCAACACATTTTTCTCAACTGTGGCACACAGAACACTCCAAAACTCTGATCTTAATCCGAACCCAGACCCAGATGACTATGAACTACCTCCACCTATAAAGCAGAACTTACACTTCAAACCAGCAACAACTAATGAAATCTTAAAAATCATAGACTCCCTAAAACCAAAAACCTCATCTGGAGCAGATCACATATCAGCTAAACTTGTAAAAGCATGTAAAAACGAACTGTTAAGACCACTCACCCTTATAACTAACAAATCTCTTTCACAAGGAATTTTCCCCAACCAATTAAAAAATAGCTAAAGCCTACCCAAAGTACAAAACCGGACCACATAATGACACAAACAGCTATCAACCTATTTCACTCATTTCTACTTTTTCAAAAATTTTAGAAAAAAGTGGTCTTACACAGACTCCTAAACTACCTTGAGGAAAACAAACTTCTTACTTACCAACAACACGGATTCCTAAAGGGCAGATCAACATCCACAGCCTTAATACAATTCATAGAATACATTATAGATCAACTGGAGGAAGGCTGCACAGCAACCTGCCTCTTCCTAGACTTCAGTAAGGCTTTTGATTGCCTAAATCACGAACAACTACTCCAAAAAACTAGGAAACCTTGGTATAAGAGGAAAAGCTCAAAGCTGGTTCCGCAGCTACCTGACTGATAGAAAGATGTTTGTGGAAGTAAATTACACTGAAAACAACATACTACAGAAATGTCAATCAAAAACCACTGACACACAATAAGGGGGCGTACCACAAGGATCGGTTCTGGGGCCAGTCTTGTTCCTCCTACTGTCACACCACCGTCATGTATGCAGACGACACAGCACTAACAATAGCAAATAAATCAATAGCAAACACTCCAGAGAAACACAAACTGCCACTTTCAATAAAACAAAACTATTCTGTACCAGAAATGACCTTGTCTTAAATAATAAAAAAAACAGTTCAGATGACCTTCAGCAATCTACACAGAGACCTTAACTTGACGCTCCCAGACCTAGAAATAAAAAACACCACCAGACACCTTGGTATCATAATTGATGATAAACTGCCATGGAAACCACAAATAGATCAACTGTGCAAACAACTATCTGCAAGAAACTATGTTATACGTAGAATAAAACAAAATAAGTGGCACAGACACGGCCAAGGTAACTTACTTTTGCTCTCTTCGAATCACAACTGAGGCATTACCACTTGGGGAGGAACATCCAAAACCAACCTTGAGAGAGTTCTGATCAACCAGAAGAGGGCAATTAGATGCCTCGCAGGCATCTTTATTCTTAACTACCGTGACAGCTGCCGAGAACACTTCAAAAATTTAAAAATATTGACAGTCATATCACTCTACATAAGAGAAGTAATCTTCCACACTGTAAAAACATCACAGCCAAGACACTCAGATCTGCACCAGCAACAACACTAGACATGCCTCGGACTTCGCATTGCCCCCACACCATCTGAGCCTATACAAGAAGATACCATCCTATAAAGGAGCCGCCTACTTCAACCAGCTTCCAGAACACTTAAAGAACCAACCACCTCACCGCTTCAAGAAACAACTGACTCTATGGCTCCAAGAGAGACCTTTTTACACAGAAGAAGAATTTACAAACAGCTAAAAATTGTTACCTTATATAACTGACGCTATGTACTGTTCTCAAAGAACATGTCAATAAAGTATATTGTCTATTGGTCATCCGAGCTGTAATGCTGTAATAGCAGTGGGTCCAGCCTGTGAGTGCTCGTCTCGTCGACCTGCACAGCTGCGAGTCGTGTGCGTGAATATCTGACCTGGTGGGTATTCTCTGTTATTTCCATCCGAGTGCTAAAGGTTAACAGTATTGACTTTTACATTTGGTGGAAATCAGTATTCAATATTCAGAATAATATACTGGTTAGAGTCTATTCAGCTAAAACTACCGTATTTTAATCATTAGATAGATATTGCCAAATGGCTGTGATGGGTGTTGTAGTCACTGCATGTACAACAGAATAATCAAAAAACAAAGTAAATAGTGACAGATGGGCATTTATTTTGTGTTACAAAGAAAAAAAAGAAAAAATATATATATATATAAACATTGTTAAATCAATACCATGCTTAGCAAAACATAGTCAAGACGTAAATATGGACACCAGAAAGCATGTTTATTCAAAAAAAGATGTCTTTTTCCCCTTAATGGTTGACTTCACTGAGACATTCTTTTTGAAAACTTTATCTCCACGACTATGAGTGGTAGCTGTAAAAAGTCATGTATTGTTTATACAAACGCCCTATCTATAGTCAAGCATGTATCATAAACTTACCTAAATATAGTTCCGCTTTTTCCTTGACATTTTCATTGGTCAATAAGGCAATTTCACTGCATAACAAAATGTAAATTAGTTTAAAATGAGTGTGCAATTTAAAGCATTTATTCTTAGCTGACTGAGAGTAAAATATGTTAATGTATGTGGATGAGACAAAGGTAGATATCATGATCACAACTATGTAAACACATTCACTGCTGGTGAATAAATGGAGCAATCTTGAGCAATAAAACGTTACAGCAAGCCCTAAAGCATCTGTCACGATCAACTTGTTAATCTACTGCACAAGAACTGTCGAGCTATAGTAAATAATAATGATCACACTCAATGCTGGTCTAGACTGGGCGATCTTGAGTACTAAAACGTTACAGCAAGCCCTAAAGCATCTGTCACGATCAACTTGTTAAACTACTGTACAAGAACTGTCGAGCTATAATAAATAATAATGATCACACTCAATGCTGGTCTAGACTGGGCGATCTTGAGTACTAAAACGTTACAGCAAGCCCTAAAGCATTCTGTCACGATCAACTTGTTAAACTACTGTACAAGAACTGTCGAGCTATAATAAATAATAATGATCACACTCAATTGCTGGTCTAGACTGGGCGATCTTGAGTACTAAAACGTTACAGCAAGCCCTAAAGCATCTGTCACGATCAACTTGTTAAACTACTGCACAAGAACTGTCGAGCTATAGTAAAATAATAATGATCACCACTCAATGCTGGTCTAGACTGGGCAATCTTGAGTACTAAAACGTTACAGCAAGCCCTAAAGCATCTGTCACGATCAACTTGTTAAACTACTGCACAAGAACTGTTGAGCAATAATAAATAATAATGATCACACTCAATGCTGGTCTAGACTGGGCGATCTTGAGTACTAAAACGTTACAGCAAGCCCTAAAGCATCTGTCACGATCAACTTGTTAAACTACTGTACAAGAACTGTCGAGCTATAATAAATAATAATGATCACACTCAATGCTGGTCTAGACTGGGCGATCTTGAGTACTAAAACGTTACAGCAAGCCCTAAAGCATCTGTCACGATCAACTTGTTAAACTACTGCACAAGAACTGTCGAGCTATAGTAAATAATAATGATCACACTCAATGCTGGTCTAGACTGGGCAATCTTGAGTACTAAAACGTTACAGCAAGCCCTAAAGCATCTGTCACGATCAACTTGTTAAACTACTGCACAAGAACTGTCGAGCAATAATAAATAATAATGATCACACTCAAATGCTGGTCTAGACTGGGCGATCTTGAGTACTAAAACTTTACAGCAAGCCCTAAAGCATCTGTCACGATCAACTTGTTAAACTACTGCACAAGAACTGTCGAGCAATAGTAAATAATAATGATCACACTCAATGCTGGTCTAGACTGGGCGATCTTGAGTACTAAAACTTTACAGCAAGCCCTAAAGCATCTGTCACGATCAACTTGTTAAACTACTGCACAAGAACTGTCGAGCAATAGTAAATAATAATGATCACACTCAATGCTGGTCTAGACTGGGCAATCTTGAGTACTAAAACGTTACAGCAAGCCCTAAAGCATCTGTCACGATCAACTTGTTAAACTACTGTACAAGAACTGTCGAGCAATAATAAATAATAATGATCACACTCAATGCTGGTCTAGACTGGGCGATCTTGAGTACTAAAACTTTACAGCAAGCCCTAAAGCATCTGTCACGATCAACTTGTTAAACTACTGCACAAGAACTGTCGAGCTATAGTAAATAATAATGATCACACTCAATGCTGGTCTAGACTGGGCAATCTTGAGTACTAAAACGTTACAGCAAGCCCTAAAGCATCTGTCACGATCAACTTGTTAAACTACTGTACAAGAACTGTTGAGCAATAATAAATAATAATGATCACACTCAATGCTGGTCTAGACTGGACGATCTTGAGTACTAAAACTTTACAGCAAGCCCTAAAGCATCTGTCACGATCAACTTGTTAACCCATTCAAGACATTGGACGGGCAGTTTCCGTCCTTCACTTCGCGCGGCACAACGACTAAAGACGGGCAGTGCCCGTCCGCTAGACACGACATCGACGTAGTTGAATATATTGCCGATAGATCGCTGAGGCATTCACATTTGCTGCATATTTTGTTCTCAATATTCAAGTCTATGTTTTTCTTCTTCTTCGTTGCTGAAAAAACATCTGATATTGCCTCAAATCATCTTGGCAAAACAGCTTTCTTTCGTTTGTAAACAGTCAAGATGGCGTCCTCGCGACCGGAAGGATGTGTTCGTAAATTCGGATGATTTTGCGGCTTACGTTGCTAATGTTTTAGATGAAAGTGGTGATGAGGAAAGTGACAGTGAACAAGATGACATGATACATGAAAATAATGAAATGTCTGATGGTACAAACGATGACAGCAGTGATAATGAAAGTGACGATAACCCACCGGTAGGCTTTGTGATTTTACGTGGATTGTTGGACGAAATAATGTTAATACAATACGTTTTACCAGCAATCATGGAATAAATCCTATAATTTTGAGGCAGTTAGAAAAAAAACTGCACTGAAATCACATGTGTTCAATCACTTCTGTGACGAAACCTTTAGGGTTCAGGTAACCCTTTGGTAGGCCTCCCGCTTGTGGAGAAACACCACTCCTTCAAGGAAAGTTTTGGGGGCATTTTATTGAAAAGATACCTCCAACCACCAAAGCCAGGCCCTCAAGAAAATGTAAAGTTTGTGCCTTACAGGGGAAAAGAAGTGAAACAGTGTACCAATGTAAAAATTTTCATGTTCCACTTCATCTGGAAACATGTTTTGAAGTATTTCAGACCCAAACCAGCTTCTAAAGAAGTATAATAAACATTTGTAAATAGTGTAAATATTTATGTATATTTAAAAAAACTAATATTTTGTGTTCATACAATAACAATGAATAACTAAGGTACATTTATAATATTCATAGCATGTTATACAGTAAGTGTTATGCAAAGTGCACCTGTTCTTACACGGAAGCATGGAAAATATCCAGTCCTGTAGTCCAAAAATTTTAGTAATTTATTCAGTCACGAATGGGTTAAACTACTGTACAAGAACTGTTGAGCAATAATAAATAATAATGATCACACTCAATGCTGGTCTAGACTGGGCGATCTTGAGTACTAAAACTTTACAGCAAGCCCTAAAGCATCTGTCACGATCAACTTGTTAAACTACTGCACAAGAACTGTCGAGCAATAGTAAATAATAATGATCACACTCAATGCTGATCTAGACTGGGCGATCTTGAGTACTAAAACGTTACAGCAAGCCCTAAAGTATCTGTCACGATCAAACTTGTTAAACTACTGCACAAGAACTGTCGAGCTATAGTAAATAATAATGATCACACTCAATGCTGATCTAGACTGGGCGATCTTGAGTACTAAAACGTTACAGCAAGCCCTAAAGCATCTGTCACGATCAACTTGTTAAACTACTGCACAAGAACTGTCGAGCAATAGTAAATAATAATGATCACACTCAATGCTGATCTAGACTGGGCGATCTTGAGTACTAAAACTTTACAGCAAGCCCTAAAGCATCTGTCACGATCAACTTGTTAAACTACTGCACAAGAAACTGTCGAGCAATAGTAAATAATAATGATCACACTCAATGCTGATCTAGACTGGGCGATCTTGAGTACTAAAACGTTACAGCAAGCCCTAAAGTATCTGTCCACGATCAACTTGTTAAACTACTGCACAAGAACTGTTGAGCTATAGTAAATAATGATCAGACTCTGCTGGTCTATACTAAGCGATCTTGAATATTCTAACATTACAACATGCTATTAATGTAGAGTTCCTATATCATTATCTACCAGAATGTCACTACACATACAATTTATGGTAAACGACAATAGCGGACAAATATAACTTGTTCAACATTCACACTAAAGGGTTATTGTCTCAAATGATTCAATTCAAATAGAAAGAAGAGGAATTTGAATTTCAGTATTAGAACTAGGTTTACAACAAGAGTAAAACCTACGCACTGTTGGCCTGGGAAGTGGAGTTTATACTTGTCTCTGATGTAAGTGATGACAGGCTTCTCAAGAAGTTTTTGTTTCAAGAATTCTCCTTGAATGACATGATAGAAGCACAGAACCGAACTGCCGTCATCCTCGAAGGCTTTCCTGTGCCTCACTGCTTGGTTCCACATACTGGTCGCATACCTGAAAAGGATTTAAATTATAAGTCATTAATCCAACATTATATGGACAGTTGTTTCAGTTAATGCCATATATGTCCTTATAGTTACGTTTCCTCTAATACTTAAAATGTTTCATAATTTGTCTAATTTTACACACATAGTTCAAACTGTATTCATCACATATTCTAACTAATTACAATAACTTGACAAATTGCAGTCAGTATCACAGTACATAGGTTCAAAATAAGCACCACTTACGATATCATTGTTTTCTCCTCTTCCGCAGACAGGTTATGAAGAAACCAATTCTCTGAACTGGAATATACGTTTCACAGCAAACTTGTCCATTCTCATCCTTCATAAGGCTGAATTCAGAGACCTCTAAACTGTTAAAAGAAAATTCAGTTAACAAGATACCAAATCAGTCTTCTGAAGAAAATAAATAGTAATTTAAAATAAACTCATAAAAGTAAATATAAAAACAAGACTAAATTTCCTAATTCTATTGTGTACTAGCTTTTACTCTCAGCTTTGCATACGTTAAAAATCTATGAAAACTTCAAGGAATGCTATGTAAATTACATTTACGTATGTAATGTGTATATAACATTACAATAAAATGTAGTCATGGCATTTAATTATGAGATTAAAAGTTCTCACAATTATTAATCTTTTCAACTTTTCTTAACAAAAGAAATAATATTCTGTTTCACTACCACACAAGAAATTTATACGTACTATACAAAATTTGAGAGGAAATTACACATACAACTATACAGGCTTGCTTTGACAGAAAATTCTTTCAGAATGAAATCTATAAGCATTTTAAATAATTTGGCCCAATCTTACAGACTATCTACTATCTTTTACAAAGTTTAACGTGAAAATACCTCTCTAGCTTTACTCAATATTTTTATATATTTTTGTAATAGATTTTTTTTACCCATGTATACATTACCTTCACCACCTAATTTAAACTTGCTATGTATATTGATTTTAATTATAATTTATATTAGGCTAATAACTAGTGGGAAAAAATAATATTCCATTACTAATGGAATAAAATCTCTTTATTCTGATAAATACAAGAACAAGATTTTTGAATCGTAATGATATGTAAAATTAATGAATGTTCTATAGCAAAACACTTTTTTGTGTAACAAATGGATTTACACAATCGCTATGTTTGTATTAATTTGAGATCTCTTTAACAGAAACATCTCATTCATCAGCTGACAATTCTGTTAATTAGTACTGTATATAGTACTTCAAAGAACATACAAATAATTATTTTTTACCTTTACCATATGAAATAAAAATAATAACAACAACTACACGTGTTTGCTAAAAATACCATCATTGAGCTGTCAAAGGAACACATGTAAATTGGTGATCTTGTATTTTTACGGATTGACTGCAGAATACGCCTTATAGCAACACTGTTAAAGTCAGATATTCAACATAGCTGCAATGTAGGTGTTAAAATCAAACACACAACAGAGAATGAAAACATTTAAATCTCGCATAGCTCTATTAAATAGCAAAACAACACAAAACATACCTGTTCCAGCTCGTATTCGAGTGAACAAAACTGGCTTGGTTGTATCATCAATTACAACAGCAGGTCAAGAGTTGGGAAGATTTGAATTTACACACCGGGAAAAGTAGTTGAGACTCAGATATCTCAGAATCAAACTGATTAGACTTTAAATTGTGTATGAAAGTTCACTTCTATATTATGAAGAACACTGAGTTCAGTTATGGTGCTTGTCACTCCACGGGATTTCCCTGACCGTTAGCAAATTTTTACAATGATCTAATGGGAATGAGAAAATACAAAAATACATAAATTTGTAACAAACTCCGTATATTCCAAGAGGTTTTCACATATTACACACGTAGTTTTAATAATTAACTCAACACATTCAACATCTTTTATGGTGACTTGATGTCTTTTTCACAACCACCTACTCTATGGTATTCTGTTCTGGGACCTTGCAACAGCATGCAGCAGGATACATATTCTCCAAAAGAAGGCACTGCACATCATTACATTGCCAGACCATCTGGAGCATTGTAGACCATTTTTCAAACGTCTCAGGATATTAATGGTTCAAGGCCAATATGTAATGAACTCGCTTCTATAAATAAAGGAGAATGTATCACTGTTTGGGAGAAGACAAGATGTTCATGGCTACAACACCCGCCATGCAAAAGACCTATATGCCCTACAATGTAGACTGTCAAAATAATTAAACAGTTTTCCAATAGCAGCAATCACGCGATGCAACAGTCTACCAGAAAGCATCATGTTCATGTTACTACATGAACATGATGCCATATGGTCCAGACTTACAACAAGGCCTATGTATGCCCTTAAGGAACTTGAAGATGAGCCACTGTTCTAGTCCTGCCACCATAAACTTATTGTACGTGTAGTTTTAAATACTTGACAAAATTGATCTGAAAAAATTGCAAAAAGTTTTAACAAAATAAACACAGTCTATAAGGACATCATATTTACCAGTGAAGGATGAAGACATCAAGTATTAATTACAGAATTTTATTATTTAAACACTGATATGAAACCCAATTTAATGAAAAAATGTGAATGTGTCATGTGGCATGATATCTCAAAAAAGATTTCATCTGCAGACATGAAATTTTCCATAAAACTTCATTTCTACATAGAACGAGATGAGTGTTATATTGCTGGATGTCCCACTATGGAATTTGGATGAGTGTTGTTGAAACCTACCACCACTGACACAATTTCTATATAGAACGACTAGCGGGCCCGGCGCGCTTTGCTGCGCATTTCAATAATTTTTTGCAAAAGTTGCCCGCGGCTTCGCACGCAATTTCCCGTTGAAAACAGTACACTATATTCACTTATTCTTTTTCTATCACATTCTAAACATTGCTGAGATAATTGATAGTCGTTCCATCGTGAGCCTCTTGGGCGTATTATGAAGGTATGTACCATATTCCTGCCTCTATCTAGCTGTTACCCCACGGCTTCGCACGCAAATCTTAAGAACCGAAGTCCTTATATTACTTAGTAAATTTTTTTTTTTTACTATAATAAATTTTAGATTAAATTAGTTATATCTCCGATGCCACGATTGAGCTTGCTTTGTTGTCTCGATCGAGAGAATATGTACACACGGAGTTTTGAGAACCATACTTCTGTCAAAAAAAAACAACTAAGGTTGATTTTATAACATTCTTTATATTTGTAGCCAACGTAAGATAGTAATTATGATATCTGCATTACTCTTCTGATCAAGCATGAGCATGGTTTTATATTAAATAAATATTGCAGTTAAAGGTGAATTTTTACGTCAAATTTGAATTGTATTATCTGGATAGTAATGTCTATGTTTAACAGTGATTGCAAAAACAGTTTAAACAAAATTTGTCGTTTCTCTTAAGCTTACTCTATGCTTTAAAACTATAAGTGTAATATATGTTTACAAAGAACAGCTGATTAAAAATTTGAAAAGACGTTAACATATGTTTACTGCAATGCATTTCTTATGGGTATTTCTGTAACCAGTGGGGCGGAATCCTGAATCGGGAAAGGGATGGGCATAGCTTATAAACCTTCTCCGTGGAAAAATACATATACGTACAAATTTTCATCATGATCGGTCCAATAGTTCACGATTCCATAAAGGACAAACATACATACAAACATTCATTTTTATATATATAGATATGAGTGTTATATTGCTGGATGTCCCACTATGGAATTTGGATGAGTGTTGTTGAAACCTACCACCACTGACACAATTTCTATATAGAACGATATGAGTGTTATATTGCTGGATGTCCCACTATGGAATTTGGATGAGTGTTGTTGAAACCTACCACCACTGACACAATTTCTACATAGAACGATATGAGTGTTATATTGCTGGATATCCCACTATGGAATTTGGATGAGTGTTGTTGAAACCTACCACCACTGACACAATTTCTATATAGAACGAGATGAGTGTTACATTGCTGGATGTCCCACTATGGAATTTGGATGAGTGTTGTTGAAACCTACCACCACTGACACAATTTCTATATAGAACGATATGATTTTTTTGTTTCACTGAATGATGACAAATGTCCAGAAAAATCCTGTTTCCTTCACAATCCTTCCATTGTCAAAAATAAACTTCAAACAAAGGACGTATGATGTGGTGTACTCCTATCCATGGTATGTTCACTTAACCCTTTATAGGATACTGGTCGATATTTTGACCAACTCAAATATTCCTCTGTGCACAGCCACATTTCCTGTCACTTGCAGTTAACGCATAATGGTTGAAATATCAACCACCACAAAAATACCCTCTATGCACAAAGCCAAATTTTTTGAAAATTACCAAATAAAAAGTATATTCATCACATTTACACTAAATTAAAATACAAAAAAATAATTTAAAAAAATATTTCATGCTCTCTCTATTTGGTAGGGGTGTGGTCGATATTTCAACCAGAATGCGTTAGTAAAAGTGTTAGGATAGCTAAGCTTACTGGTTGAAAAATCAACCACTTAGGGAAGGAATTATTGAAATAAGCAAAAGTAAATTTTTAACAAAACTTGATTTATGAACAATATATTTGGAAAAGCAAACTGTTAAAATAAAAATATCACACTTGAGGAAAAACACCTAATCTTTGGTTTAAAAAACTATTTACAAAAAAATTTAACTTAAAATATATCTTCTTAAAATTGAATATTTCTAGTAATTAATTGTATAATATTACAGTAACTCTAATACAGTAGAATAAACAATGTATAAAAACAAAACATTTTTCTTTGGTTGTACTAAATAAAACAAAAATGAAAGTAAAAGAAAATTATATGAGATCTGACTTTCTTACGACAGTTCTTAAAAACTAAAATATTACATTTGAATCTTACATTGGCCTATATGTACGAAAAAACTAAACATGGTAATTTTTGTATTAAAATCTTAAAAGTTAATTTATAGACTGAAATGAAATAAAACTAGACTAAAAGTCATAAATTCAACTAATCACAAATTAATATCTTCTTGATTCACCTTATACATGTTTACAGCTAATAAATTAAAAAAGGTATATAAATAAATCATTTGTCTTTTATTGAGTATATTAAAATACGGAATGATTTTAAGTAAAAAATTAAGATATCTGAAATGTGTTTCATTGCTTTTTTAGCATAACTTAAAAGGTATAACTAAAACTAAAATAATTTATGTTCTGTGGAAAGGTGCAAAACAACTTATACAGAGAGCAACTTTGCACTTGTCACATTCAATACTACACCGTTTTGGTTTTTTCTTTGGTGCTGCATCTTGCACAACGCCGACTGCTTGTAACTATAGGTAGGTGCTGTCCTACTTCACTGT
This sequence comes from Homalodisca vitripennis, assembly GCF_021130785.1. Classification (NCBI taxonomy): domain Eukaryota; kingdom Metazoa; phylum Arthropoda; class Insecta; order Hemiptera; family Cicadellidae; genus Homalodisca; species Homalodisca vitripennis. Next base: position 20,259 of record NW_025780413.1, on the reverse strand, counting down.
GACTTATTTCATTCACTATCTTTCCACTAACTTTTTTACCTTTTGTACAACCAGACTTTTTCGATTTACGGCTACAAAAACTGCCTATAAGTTCTTTTGGCCAGAGTCTCACGAAACATAAGATGTGACATTGGCTTTCCTCGATTTTTTTTTGTCTCAAACTTGTATAGAATGAAGGAGTTAATAATAACAGAATCTAGTAGAAAATAGAACAGCTTAACCCACCACCGTCTCGATTTCTGAACTATGCTGTAGCAAGACTGTAAGTGATCGAAGTGGTCTACCCCACCCATATATTTGTTGTAGTCGGCTATAGCTTGTGGACATTTCACTTTGATTTTTTCACCAAATTTATTCTTCCTTTCAATTTCTGTGAAGTCCTCCGGGTCATGCATGTTTGATATTATTTGGACAGCCTTCTTGCTCTATCTTTCCATTTAGTCACAGATATTTCTTTGTCAGCTGCAAAATCACTGTCTCCCATTTTTTAGCTCTTTGTCTTTTTTTTAGCAGATCTTTCGGAAAGTGCTTCCGATCACTTCTTATAGTTCCACAACCAAAAAGGGACTTTTCTAATAACCTTCTCACTAATTTAACATTAGAGAAGAAAACGGTCAAAAAATAGGCAGTATCCCAGGTTTTCAAATGGACTTGGATAACTCTAAAACAACATGTTCTCCTAGAGTCTCCTCACTGCTTCTTACATCATTTTTTGCCTTCATAAATGTCAAATGCTACCATAAAACCTGTAAACAGAACATGCGAGAACCCATACTTTAAATCCTCGTTTTGTAGGCTTGTTGGGAAGGTATTGTTTTAAAGAGCATCGCCCCTTAAAACCAACCATGCTTTTCGTCAATACTCAGAAAACGACTCGGATTGAACAGCTCCATAAATCTAGTTTTTAAAAAAGTTATCATTGGTCGAATCTTGTACAGCTTGTGTAGTTCGTTGTTCTCTCCTTGGCATTTTTTCGTTGTCATGAAGATGTAGATATCTTAAAATTTGCAAGAACCTTCGGAGTGACATAACTTCAGAGATTGCTTTTACTCCAAATGTGGGTTTTGAAGACCAGTAGAGCCTCATACTAGGTAATACATGGTAGCCCATGATTATTAGAATGCCAAAAAAAGCCAAGAGCTCATCTTCTGCCAAGTTGAGATCTTTATTGTGTTGCTGAGCGAACAAATTTGATTCCTCAAGTATTTTGTTCAAAAATGGTCCTATGATGAAAAGAAATATTTTTTAATGGAGTTGATCACATCTATGGCAACCTTAGGACCTGTAGGTTGTGTAAATGAAAAGTTTATTAAAGGTTTTCGGTTGCTCTCTGTTCTTGGAAAATTTAAAGATTGGGGTTTATGTGCTGCTAGCATTGTCACCACGTCCTTGATCTAACTCTTCTTCATCAGAAGATGAATCTTCACTTTCACCTGGGTCATCAAAGAGTGAAAGTCTTGAAAAGTTAGGGCTATTTCTGTCTGGGTCATAGTTTGGGTCAGCATCACTATCATCCAACGTAATCACTACCCTCATCACTGAGACCATAATCAAAGTCTAAGGAATTTTTAAGCCTACCTCCCTTTGCTCTCGTCGTAGACGTTCTGGTTGATCCAGTACAGATGGAACGTCAAAACTCAAAGGCGTAGAAGTTCTCAGCTTGGATGGTTCTCTGCTAGAGTCAATGCCGTCATCAGCCTCGCTGTCACCACCACATTCCGAGTCAGAACCCATGTCATCTGTCACATTGAAGAGAAATTTGTCCCTGTTCACTGCTTCGGAGGAGATCAAAAGTTACTGGCTGAGTAGCCGACTTTTCTTCTCTTTTTTAGCGGGTCCATTCTGAAAATAAAATATCACTTGTAATATACAAAAATATATAAAATTGTCATCTTACTCACTTAGTTTGATGTTGAATTTTCTGTACTACTTCTAAAAGAGTATTTTACCGTCATGCTGATGTATAAAAAATTCTGTTTCAAGCTCAGTAACTTGCGGAGCGCAATCAGTTAGACTACTTTAGATATTATCAGTTAAAAGATATGAATGTTGTGATAAATTTGGTATATTATATTAATAAAATATGTCAAACAAAATAAAATTTATGCTTGTTCAAACAGAACATGTTTTTTGAGGTTAGGGCTAAACACCAAAAAGAATATTTTCCTGCTCAAATACAATTTACGGTAAAATATATATAAACGCATGCACACCTACATTGTTTAATGTAAAATAATATAAAATAGTTAAAAGTTGTTCAATTCTTACCTTGCAAGAGTGAAACTGCCACAAAAGTATAACTCGCAACAACTTTTTCCTCATTGGCATGTACCTGAACGCATAGTGGTTAAAATATCAACCACTAGTTAACAATTTTTCCCCACTAGACTGCAGCACATGATGGGCAGACCTATGATCAAGTTGTCACGCGTTGTCTGGGGCTCACAGCATTGGCTGATGACAATACGAACTATTTTTGCCTATCGGTTCATACGAAATTCAACTTTATGTGTGGTGGTTAAAATATCGACCAGTATGCGTTACTGACAATGGCATGAAAAACATTGTGTGCACAAGGAGTTTATGTAGGTGGTCGATATATCAACCAGTATGCATTACCGACGACTTTTCAAAAAATTGGCTGACCTATAAAGGGTTAAGACTAGATGAGGAGTCCCCTCATTGTGCTAAGTCCTAAAAGGACCTTTGCACTGCTTTCGGAATGAAAGGATATTCAGAATGAATAAAGTTGGGTGTAGGGGCCACCTCCAATTGAGATCCATGAGGAAAGCTAAAAGGCACTAACTCGGTCATGTCATCTTAGAAGAAGGTTTCTGTTTCAATCAATGTGGGCAAGGGTGACCGGCAGGGGATGGGGAAATATTACTCCCTCATATACAGGCATGAAAAAGTCTTTAAGGAAACCACACCCACTCCAATAATCATCTTCCAAATTAGACAGTAAATTAGACCTATCAGCCAATTTGTTTTACTCCAATATCTTTGCAATTAGTGATGTGCTGTTCCTGGACATCCATAAATGACACATCGGATTCTGCTGTACCCAGTTTAGTCTACTTGCAGGTATAAACCAATCAGAAGTGAACTCTCCAAGATGTTCCATTCGAATATACATTAAGTGTAACAGACATAAAACATTGAACTATTGTATAGTTTCACTGAATTATTCCATGGTATGAGAATGATCAATCAAGTGATAAACAAATATTGATTTTTGCTTTCCATGGTGATGAAATTAAGTAATAGTCCATATGTCATAAGTCAGATTAACCCTTCCCATGCTCTAGACGGACATATCAGAATGGTACACTTTGACCAAAACGCCAAACATGAGTATATCCCATATTACACATTGTGTCTCTTGGAGAGTGTTTTAGTTCACAAAAGCTCCATGCCTATCATGGATGATATTTAATAGATGACCTTCACTCCACGTCAGGGGGAGGGGAGGTGCCCTTTGTCTAGCACTGTCCACCTGCTTCTCTACAGGAACCTTTGTCCTACAGAGCCATAACCAAATATATCCTTGTTTGCCCAGATGATAAAATAAGATGGCAGACCTTATCTGTGAAACCTTAGATAAAAAATGCTATCATAACTAGTAGTTTATATAATTAATCAGTGTTATTAGTTTGTACCAAGAATTTGAATTTAGATCAAATTCACAGTATAGTACATTGTTTATTTTTAGATTTTTATCAATAAATATGCTAATTTTAACTAAAAACTTCCTGTTTAATATTTTTTGCCTTTACCTCTTAACCCTGCAACTGGCTTTAAGCGATTATCGACGCATTAACTACAGTTTCAAAATGGCACTAAGCTATTTTCGACGCATTAACTATGTCGTAATATGATCTCTCACAGCAAGTCTATTTTTTACTTTGTTTGAAGTAAAACATACGTAAATCTAAAGATAAAGATTGAAGGTTTCATATTATATCATAAAACGCTCTATAGTTTAAGTTAAATCTTTTATTATATAAATTCTAAACTTGGATGTTCACATTTCCGATTGCCATTTGTTTGCGTAATTTCCGAACACGCTAAAATTACCGTATGTTTGTAAAAATTCCCTATCGTGAGTTTACGTTCTACACGATCGTAAGTGTCGTCATTGAAAACAGTGTATTCTTGGCTTTCAGAAACATATTTTCAATAGCCAGTAGAAAATAAATGTTTATAAAATAAACGATTGAAAAGCTCGTGTTTTGTAAAATCCCAAAATGCCTAATGCGTCGAAAATAGTTTCATTAAATTTTGTTATTTTTCTTACTTTATCGTTGTCTGGAAATAGTGAAAATCATATCAAAACAAAGAAGAAGAATTGCTCTAAGCAACAGTATAATAGACAACGAAGACTATGAACTAGTATTTTATTTTTGTACTATTGCGCAATCACCGACTCAGCTAGTAGAGAAGAACAACGCATCGCATGGTTGCCATGTTGATTTCTTTGTTGTTATTACGTCATTGCCGGTATTAGTGTATTGCTTGCTATTTATTTGGATATTTTATACTTTTCGTTATTTAGTGTGTATAAATAAAAGTTTGTTTGTTGTTTTTTTTTTTTTAATTAGTGAAGTGAAAAATGTAGAGGTTAGGTTAAGTTTTAGCGAATAGGTTGGATTTTTGTGAAACTGGAAAATAAGCCTATGTTCACATAGGTTCAGTGTTTTATTATTTTGTAGACAATTTAATTTTAATTAAAATAAAATTTTGATTTAAATTTATGCAAAGGTATTTATTATAAAAGTAAAACATTTTTTTACTTTTTCTGAAGGAATTAGCGTTTTATTTCTATGTCCATCGCTTGTTTTATTTTTTTAACAAAAAATATAATAGAGATAAAAATACATTGTTGTACATTTTTGTAAACTTCAATAAACGTTCTATCTTTATAAATAATATTTTGGATGAAAAGAAAATTGTTAGCTAAAAAAAAGTTAGGCATTTATTTCACAATTTTGACTTTTGTAAAAATAGAAAAAAAGTTTTGTTGCCACATAAAAATATCTTATACAATGTAAACTTCTATAAATATCATATTTTTCTCTTCTACATATATTTATCACTTAGAAAAAAAATATTTGTTCATCCAATAGATTCCAAAATGTCACAATGGTATATATAATAGTGCTATACAAACTTTTTTCAGATTTTGTAGTTTTTATAGATATATTATCCAAAAGTACCAATAAACTTCTTTTACCTAAATATTTTTTTTGTAATTTGTAATTGAGGTATATAAGCAAACTTGTATATTTTAGAATTATTCTAAAAACCTTCATATTACCTGAGAGGGTGCTATACATTTTGAGAAAAAATTTATTCTTTACTAATATTTTTACGTTAATCTGTAAAAAAATAAAAAATATATTAAATGATTCAATCTTTAATATTTTTTGGGAAACTGCATTTATTTCTAAAAGACATTTATGTTTTTAAAATGTTTTGTATCTTAAAAAATAGATGAGCAGTGATTAAAATACAAAACCCTTACAAAATCACCAAAAAGTGCCTGCCATTTTGGGAAAAATGATGGCCAGTTCCAGGGTTAAAATAGCATATTTATAATAAAAAATTAGCTTTGAACTTGAAGAAAAATATATTTTTAGATGTATTGGTGTTATAGGGAAATCAATTCATTTATTAGTGGCATACGAAGGGTTAAGTGTTATTAAATCATGCACAATTCATTATGAACGGCAACAAGACATATCGAGCAACTGAACTCTTTGAACTAGACTAGATATGCAGCATTACTGTATTAAATTATGGTACTTGAACATTACTTACTTATTCATGTGTTTCATTTTAGAATTCACCCAACTTCCATGATTATAGTACGAGCACTTGGCCTAAAATCAATTAATCACACTTTAAGGAAAAAAAAACTGACTACACAAACAGTATTAATTTATTATCAACATTGTCTGTTATTCTCTATGACACCTATCGGTTTAATAATCCTACTTGGCTTAAATTATAGAACTACTTTGGTGTATTTCATGTGTATATATGTGTGTTTCCAAAAGGGTTTACAACACACCAATAATGGTCGTTACTGAAAATGTTTAAGTACACTTTGAGAGATAGATTGGTTTACACAAACTTTCATTTATTCTGCAAGTAACAAATGCAATGTTATATTTCCTCAAATGCAATGTTAGTCTTGTAAAAATTCACAATTAGGAAAATTCAAGAATATATTTCTTCACAACCCACACTCCACTGATTCCAATTAGCTTTTCCAACCTGATTTTCAACATCAATGACTAATCTTTTCCACACCGTGGAAATTTACAAAAGTCTATCTAGAACACAATGAAATGAAAAGAAAGTGTGGTCAAAACCGATAACTATCGACCAGTATCATTTCTATTCACTTTCTTAACAGGTTTTGAAAATATTGTTTTGATTAGACTTATAACTCACTTGAAAAGGAATTTATTAGCTTCTACTAAGAAATCTACATTGCTTTATAACACCCCTACACGAACTGTGGTTATCCACCTCTAAGAATATATAACTGATCATCTAGAGGACCAAAAATATTTATCAGCCTTACTCCTAGTACAACACATGACTTTTTTCTGTCTTAATGTAACTCAATAGTACAGAAAATGGCATCTCTTTAAATAAAAGGGAAAGCAAATTAATAGGCTAAGAGCTATTTTAAGAACTGCTTGTACAAGTAGAAAAATAACTAAACAGAACTTTTCCTCATCAAAAATCAAAACTACTGTCAGTGAATCAGGTGTGCCTCTAGGATCAGTTCTTGGACGGATTTTATACATTCTACATACAAATTACTTCACTGGTTTTATTGAAAATTGCAAAACAGAATAACTCAGCTGTTCAACGATTAATCATCTTCTGGATTACACAATAGTGCCAACTTAGCAAGAAATAAAACTTAACAGTTATGTATACAACAAACTTAGTTATTAACACAAGTAATATACTCCCATACACTTTAGAATTGTAGAAATTTCAAAAGAGAGTACAAAATTTAACTTTAAGTAGTAAATATCCTGAGCTTTGAGAACATTTTTAGAACAATCTACAACAAAACATAGCCTACCATACTCTATTTAAAAAGCAGATTTAGATTAGTTACTAGTAATGTGTATTGTTGAGTTATAATTGCAAATGAAACTCAAATTATCAAAAATAAATTAAACAGTACATCTATTCACCAATGGAAAACGTAACATGGCATTCACGATTCATAAAAATAACAAACTCATCAGTGCCACAGCTAGTTACAATGTTGTAACAAACATTTCGTGCAACAGTGCAATTTCAATGCTGGAATGAATTTTTTTGTCTATTTTTTCAAATATTAAGATTAAAACAACTTTGGAAAAGCTTGGTAACAAATTGACAAGTTCAAATTCAAACAACAACTTTATGCATATAATTTGTACAATTACATTTAAAATTATTCAATTAAAGAACATCATAATTATATTTTATTTTAAATATGTTTATATATCCATAAATTCTTCAAATGAATATAAAGTTGTATTAGTGAAAAATATTTTAAGCTGCTTATTGAACAATAAATCATCTTCTACAAACAGTAATTTTTTTTTTATTTTATGTATAAACTTAATGCCTGCCAAGCTTGGTTTCATATAATGAAATTCCAACAGGTGTTTATGTACTGCCAATTGGTTTCTATTTCAGTTAAAGCTGTCATGATTTAAACGTAATCAAGGTAATTTGTAAACATTTAATCTGACTATCATTATTGCTTCAAGTATATACATACCATAAACAGTTAAAATTCCCAATTTAGATCAATACTCTTTACACAGAATTCTGGTTCTTTAAATTAAGTATTATTCTAATTGCCTTTTGTTGAAGTTGCAGAGTGCTTTGCATATTTTTATTATTAGTGGCTCCATACAACGCAACACCAAAGATTATATGAGATTGTATGTGGTCATAATAAATGGTTTTCTGAATTTCTATTGAGCAATATTTGGACATGTATTTAAGAACAAATAATATGAAAGGAGATCTTTTTTGCAAAACCAAAATGTCCTTATCCCAAATTATGATATCATCCAAAAGTAATCCTAGAGTTATCCAAATTACAGTTAAGAGTATTAACAACATACTATAATTAAGACGTATTGACAAAAAGTAACCAAAAAATGTGTCAATATTTAAGTGAGATAAGCATAGGTTTATTATTTTGACAACTTAATAAACTTATCTTTAATCTGTATCTAAACATTGTACAGGTATACTGTATTTTTGGTTTTTTCAATCATATTTCAACATTCTATTGTTTCTATTTTATTACTTTCCGTAAGAGAGCCTTCATCTTAAGACAAATACATGTACTACTTGGGCAATAAACAATAGAGTTTTACATCCTATATTAACAATTGTAATTTTTAGTACTTAATATTTTGTAAAATAGTTAACAAAATACAGTTTTGTATCATTTATTGTTTTTACTTCTTATACAATTAACATCAAATTGTAATTTTGTAGGAAGTCAACACAATTAAGCCCATATCTTATTTACTATTGACAATGATACTTCACCTACTAACTTTAAACAGCCACTACTAATTCACTTTGATTCTATTAATGAGTAAACTCATATAGTAATGTAATTAAAGTAAGTAAGTAACCCAATTTATTATACCTTTGTTTGAAATGATTTTATATAAGGTTTACCAGTTGCTTACATTATTTCAACTGAGGCCTTTTTCATGTTATATTGTTTGAAAATGCCATGTGAGATAACACTCTGAAAAAGTGACTAATTTAGCAGCCCACCTAGTGAAGATACCCCTCCAGTACTAGAGGCTTGAAGACATTGTGCTACTCTAGGACTAATCTAGCAGCCCACCTAGTGAAGATACCCCTCCAGTACTAGAGGCTTGAAGACATTGTGCTACTCTAGGACTAATCTAGCAGCCCACCTAGTGAAGATACCCCTCCAGTACTAGAGGCTTGAAGACATTGTGCTACTCTAGGACTAATCTAGCAGCCCACCTAGTGAAGATACCCCTCCAGTACTAGAGGCTTGAAGACATTGTGCTACTCTAGGACTAATCTAGCAGCCCACCTAGTGAAGATACCCCTCCAGTACTAGAGGCTTGAAGACATTGTGCTACTCTAGGACTAATATAAGCTTGACAACACGGTCTGTACATTAAATTTAGTAGATTTTTCACTCTTCTCTGAGGAGTAGGCCCGTACTCAGACCGGTCTTTTCAAACAACTTTACCGGGGCCAGGGCTCCACCACACGTCTATTTGAAGAGACCGCGTCTATGGGCGAGAAGGCTCAATCTAGCTGTAACGCTATTATAGGCTAAATTTGTAATATCGTTTATTATTATTTCAAACAAACTGTGAGTATTACTTAAAAAATCATTACAATCACGTTCAAACCCTGAGCAGTCAATTTCTACATTATTTATCATTAACAAAATAATGATAACAGGGGGGGGGATTAGCGGTGGTGTGAGTACGATCCTGTCGAGGAATAAAACAATGATCTTTGTTTACTATTATCTAATCACACATTTAAAACATTGTTAACAAAGTTAAAATTTTGAAATATTTAGGTCTCACTGAAGAGAGCCATAACTGTTACACATAAACAAATTTACAACAGAGTGTTGATCTAACACCTGTTGAATGAAGATGCTCTTCTCCGCAAAGGCCAAAATATTTTTAAGGCTTAAATTGGGTTTTAGTGTTTCAGTTTCAAACGGGGTGTGAAGCACGAAACAGATGATATTCACGCACCAGCCATGTAAGCCTAGATTTTAATGTTATCAAGTGGTGTGAACCACAAAACAGATGATATTCATGTACCAGCCATGTAAGCCTGGGTTTTAATGTTTTGAACTGGTGTGAAGCACGAAACAGATAATATTCATGTACCCGCCATGTAAGATTGGGTTTTAATGTTTTGAAGTGGTGTGAACCACGAAACAGATGATATTCATGTACCAGCCATGTAAGCCTGGATTTTACTGTTATGAAGTGGTGTGAACCACTAAACAGATGATATTCATGCACCAGCCATGTAAGATTGGGTTTTAATGTTTTGAAGTGGTGTGAACCACAAAACAGATGATATTCACGCACCAGACATGTAAGCCTGGGTTTTAATGTTATGAAGTGGTGTGAACCACAAAACAGATGATATTCATGCACCAGCCATGTAAGCCTAGATTTTAATGTTATCAAGTGGTGTGAACCACGAAACAGATGATATTCATGTACCAGCCATGTAAGCCTGGGTTTTAATGTTTTGAAATGGTGTGAACCACGAAACAGATGATATTCATGTACCAGCCATGTAAGCCTGGGTTTTAATGTTTTGAAAACTGGTGTGAAGCACGAAACAGATAATATTCATGTACCCGCCATGTAAGATTGGGTTTTAATGTTTTGAAGTGGTGTGAACCACGAAACAGATGATATTCATGTACCAGCCATGTAAGCCTGGATTTTAATGTTATGAAGTGGTGTGAAGCACGAAAACAGATGATATTCATGCACCAGCTATGTAAGATTGGGTTTTAATGTTTTGAAGTGGTGTGAAGCACGAAACAGATGATATTCATGTACCAGCCATGTAAGCCTGGATTTTAATGTTTTGAAGTGGTGTGAAGCACGAAACAGATGATATTCATGTACCAGCCATGTAAGCCTGGGTTTTAATGTTTTGAAGTGGTGTGAAGCACGAAACAGATGATATTCATGTACCAGCCATGTAAGCCTGGGTTTTAATGTTTTGAAGTGGTGTGAACCAGAAAACAGATGATAAACATGTCATCAGCTACGTAAGCCTGGGTTAATGTCAAGACAAGACAATTACGAGTTATATACAAACTTACCTGAGCTAAACTGAGTTAAAAACTTTATACAAACCTCAACAAAAAAGGCAAACTCAGCGATTTTACTCAGGACCACCTTAGCTATCCTGGAGCATAATTCATCCTTAACTGTACCCACAGCTTCAGCTAATATAGTGTTTTTCCACCTGAGTGCCATCCACCTGGAGTACACATATACAGCATTAGCTCACCTCCTAACCATAGTCGTTATTCTACAAATAAATGTATTTTATAAATCAAAAGTGTTTAAATGAAAAACAAACATTTCATTTTTCGCTAATTCTTAATAGACTACAATAAAACTTCTTACAACCTGGCTTTTATTTATATTAAGACGACAAACACTTTTTACAGTTTTTGTAAAAATCTTATTAAGATAGAAACTTTTTACACTAAGTTAGTTCTTGTACACTAATTAAGCTTATACTAAAAATTTAGGAATTGACCCTTTTGAATATATCATTTAAAATGTCTGCTTTCACGTGGACTTTCAAGCCAACTTTCAAGCCTGCAACTGATACTTTAAAAATACTGAATAGTAGTAATGAAGGACAAATTAAACTTCCGACTTTAATATTTAAATACAAACCTATAATATTAGTTCAATTGAAAAATTAAATTCAAGAAAGTTTCGACTTCCTGGAATCTGGAGTAATGTTTATATGAAGAGATTTTTAAAAAGTTGGTGACTAAGAAGCTAAAAATGAACTCTGCATTGTTTTGATATCGCACTCACCCAGACTACAAAATATACTGTAATCTAGATAAAGAGGTATTATCATTGTCTTATCATGTGCACAACAGAGTGCACTACGATGTTTTGGACACAACAGCTAAGTACAGTGGAGCAACTCAGTATTGTAGCTATGGTAGGAAGGTGAACTGGAGATAAACTCAACACTCACACTGGTTCAACCCTTCTCACACATCCAAGCTAGTAATACTAAGAATGGAAAAATCAAAATGAAATAAACTCCATGTATATAAAAACTCTTTTTAAAAGACCATATTTTTTATTCTGAATAATTAAAACCATAGAAATTAAAAAAAAAAAGTCCCAAACCTAGGCTTTACGAAATCCCTGATGGTATGAATACGCTGAAATGTAATGTCTCCTATTTAAAAAGAGATTGATTATGCCATATTGTGGCACTAATTATTTGCCTGTAAAGGCTAATTCTATTTTTTTTATTAAAAAAGGTTCCTACACTATTACACTATTATACTTTGTTATTATACTTACATAATTCTGCAATTTTCATCTAATTCAGAACACTGCCATTCACAAGGGCCAAATTTAGAACATCTAAATGATTCTTCAAGAGTTTTCACTGAACCATTAAGTTTAGTCAATTTGTCGATACCACGGAAAATAACGAAACCATCCAATAGCTCTTTTAACTCTTTCTGTCTCAGTACAGCAACAGCTATGTTTAGTATGCGATGGATTTTTCACAAAGTAAAGACTCCTTTTGATGATTTTTGTTACTGCAAGTAAGTTCTTTTGTCACAACAGATTCACCTTCTCTTACATCAGTACACCTGTTATCTTTTCTATGTTCATCTTTTATATCCCCCAAAGACATTTTGGGTGAATGACTTGATTTGTCATGATTTTGTGTTGATATTTCACTTCCAGATAAATCATACTTAGTTTGTCCTGTAGATCCATTTTTCTCTTGATCACCCGTTTTCCACGTAAACTTGGGATTATTTATCTGGGAATTATCTTCACTGTTGAAAACTAGAAACAAAAAGGGATATCATTTAAATGAAAAAATTGCCTAGAATCTTAATATTTGGTAAATATAAACTCGTTTTCAGAAAAGAAATCTTTACTTATCTTCAAACATAAATTTTAAGGTTGTAATTTTATCATAATTTATATTACCTCACAATTTTATTCATTTATCTTTTTTAGACTTGATCTTATATAACTGAAACCTTGACTCTGTAAAAGTTAACTTCCTAACTAACTTAAAATTTTGGACTAATGAATCATAAAATGGATTATTACACTTCAACCTTACAAACACAACAAATTACCAATCATAAAAACAATTTACCAAAAAACTATTTACAATTTTTACAAACAATATTTCATTTACTTCATTACATAATACTGAATCTAAACTTAACTTAAATTATTCTCCATGCTCTTCTACATAGTTTGTTAATTTGTTGTTACAATACATGTTTACATGAGTGCTTTTTACCACCCATAACACATTCATTTCATCAAATAAAGTCGAATTCAAATTAAAAAACTAGTTTACATTCAAATGATATTGGAGTGTTTTACATTGGATCTGGCAGATTGCGCTACGACACGTAATATAAATTGAACTGATACTTAAAAGCTTTAAACACTTTCAGCTGAAGTTCATCAAAGAGGCAGAAACAAGTGTTTACATTTAAATTTTAATAAATATTGAATTATTGTAAAGTAATCAGTAGTGTAATGCAGATTGCAAATACAAAAGTAATTTAATTTTAAATGTAGATTGCGCCAATAATCAATAATCCATCTAATACAATAAAAATGCTATTTATACGCTGTTATAACAACTACCTTATTGTATAAAGCTGTGAATGTTTGCACATAATGTAATCTTATCTGGTTAGTTCCTTTAACATTGAGTATGGCATTTTTACTGTAGTTATTGAAAAGCAAATGGAGATAACATTGCCCTAATACTTGAAGCATATACCCCTAATACATACAGTAGAACCTCGGTTAACCGAGGTAATTGGGACCGAGGGTACCTCGGATACGGCGAACCTCGGATAACACGGAACGTAACCTAAAAATCGTTACCGGGGCTAAAAATAGCTCAAGATATACTAAAACATGAACAAAAGTTATTAACTGAACTGTTGTTTAGTTTATTAGTACAAGAAATGTTATTAGTACGCAATAAAACGTGAGAGGAAACGGTTAACACTCACAATACTAAACACTGTTTTAATATAACACTCAATTTATTGCACAACTGAATACGTATGATATAGGCTACACAATGTACAGAAGTTTAGTTACAGTACAGTATTCCTGTTTACAAAATTAAATCAAAGAAATGAAAATTAATTTACTGTACATTGTACAAAAATAAACAAAGTAAGCTAATCTTTTTTCCCAAAGAAATCAGTTATTGTTTTTTGACTTAGATTAGAGGATCTTAGGCTAGCCGCCCTGTTTGCGCCAGCGTCGCAGCCAAACTAAATCGTTTGTTGTTGCGGTTTCTTGTTGTTCAATGTATGCCAGTGCTCCCTCGATCGTTCTTAGACCTTCTGTATGTGATATTTTCTCAGTCGCCCCATCAGGTTCATCGCTGTAAAAAAAACTTTTGTTTTACGTAACCGTAACGCAATCAAAAGGCAGCAGTTGGAATTGGTATGAAATTAGTTTTTTGGGATTGATGAATGGGCAAACATTTTAACTAAAGTGTAACAAATATACTGTAGTTGTGTTAAAAAATTGATGTTGGATTATGTTTTTATGTTAAAATTTTGCATAAATAAAAAATCAAAAACTTACTTGTCATCATCTTCTGGTTGGTTGAGCATCTGGATAATCACGTCATCAGTTAGGGCCTGATCCTCATCTCCATTGATCCATTCACTGATGTCCTCTGCACTGATGGGCTCAGCCACTGGAAGGTGGTTACAAAGATTCACAAGCTCTTCATTTTCAGGAGGACATGCTCTTGGCTGGTTTTCAGGAGCAGCTGTCTCTTGGCGGCTTGCCTTTTCAATTCCGAAAAGTTTGCGCCATGACCTTCTTATAGTGTCCTCCCTAACGTTATCCCAAGCTTCTGACACCCAGTAGACAACATCTTTCATTGTGATTAACTTGAGAGCATCAGTGACACCCAGCCCGTCCTCTAGCTTCTCCAGTAGATTTCTAAGCAGCCTCTTTTTGTAGTTTCGCTTAAAAGTTTTCTAGAACTCCCTGGTCTAGAGGCTGGATGAGGGCAGTAACGTTTGGAGGCAAAAATAAGGCTCTAATGGCCATCGCTGACTAGCTCATCAGCATCTGGATGGGACGAAGCGTTGTCAAGAATAAGAAGGGCCTTGCGAGGGAGTTTTTTGTTCTCCAAGAAAGCTTCAACGACTGGAACGAATTCCTCAAAAAAACCATTGTTTGAAAATCCGCGAGTCCATCCATGCGTTTTTCTGGTTTGTGTATGTGCTGGGAAATGTGTCCACATTAGTATTTTTTAAAAGCACGTGGCTTTTTATACTTGCCTATTACAACTGGTTTGAGTTTCAAAACTTCCTGCAGCATTGGCACATCCTAAAAACTGTAACTCGATCTTTAGATTTCTTATACCCAGGAGCTGATGTTTTCCTGCTGACTGGCTAAAAGTTTTTGAGGGCAACATTCTGAAGTTAAGGCCTGTCTCATCACAGTTGAATATTTGATCGGAATGTAAGACCCTCACTCAAAATCAATTTTCTTATTTTTTCTTCAAAAACTGTCACATCAGTTTCATTACCTGAAAGTTTTTCCCCAGATATATTAAGTTGCCGCACTCCATAACGGTTCTTCCATCGCATTAAACCACCCGGAACTAGCGGTAAAAGGTTCATCGCCATCGCCAAAAGATTTATGGAAATCTAGCGCTTTTGCCTGCAAAATAGGCCCACTTATTGGACTTTCCCCTTGCTCTCATTTCCGAAAACCATAAGAATAAAGCCTCGGAAGTTTTTTCATACTCACCACTTTTTAAACGTTTTTCTCTCTGAATTTGCAATTGGAATTTAAGCTCTGAGCACCCCGCCATTTTTCTAACTCAGCCCTCTTCCTCCTCCAATCTCCGACGGTAACCTCACCAACACCCAAGTCTTTAGCGACTGTTCCTTATTGACTCACCATTGTCCAGACGACGAATCGCATTTAGTTTAGTCTCTAAGGCGACACAACGACACGTTTGCGTTTAGCACTCATTTACACCTACTGTAACTGCACTTAAACACACAATAAAAAAAACAGTGATAGACACTTGACTTGTAAAAGTAAACAAAGGACTGCCACTGAGACGAAATGGCGTCTTCGGGCAGACCGATGATGCACGAAACACATCCGAGCTGAAGCTGTACACCAGGACAGCCCACTAGATGCGCAATAAGCTACGGAGTCGAATCGGGGGTGGTGGGGAGAGCGAGTGGCTCAGTCGCGTCTCGGCAATTGAAACAGTTCGCATTGGTCCGGCGGCGAGCGGTGTCGGGTTACAACACCTGCAGCTGCTCTGGCGAGCGGTGTCGGGTGACAGTGCCGTATGCATTCGGCAAAGATAAGCGCTAAGCTACGCAAATATTTGGCCGAGGAAACACAACAGTTGCCAACAATTTACTGTACAGTAGTTTTTAAAACGCATTGCAGGCTAGCGTGCGTATTGCGATAAAAGGAGCACCCAAACGCTTCTCATTACTGTACGTAGTTTGTGCGTGTTTTCTTTTGCTTTTTTTAAATAAAAAAAATCGTCCGAGGACGGCCTCGGTTAACCCGGAGTCTCGGTTTAAGCGAGGCTCGGTTAACCGAGGTTCTACTGTATTTAGTGATCGGTAAAAATATCAAAAATCACTTAATCATCAAAATTTAACCTAAGTTAGATTCCGAAGAAACCAACAGATGAGACCATTGTTTTGGTTAGTGCAACAGCATAAATGAATTGTGGAACTGTAAATAGATTAGACCGGGGGTGAATTTAAACGACCAGAACAGACCCATAAATTGACCGCAGCAACTTTTTAGTTGTACGATACACTTTCGTCATTGGGATAAAAAGGCTAACTCTTATTGTTAATAAAGCCATAGAAGAACTTCAACAAATTATCATGGAATGTGGGAGGGAAATACTAATCTTATAAAAACTGTTTCACTTTACGACTTCAGGATCCCAAACCTCTCTTCTTTAAACTTAAATCTAAATTGGATCAGGAGATTGGAATAGCTTTGAGTGGACTATCGATTATCTCTAGACTGTTTATTATGTCATAGAAAAAGAATACATAGATATATTGTCCAGTTTATCAACAGAAAATTGTGTTGGTGCGGACAGAAAAAGCCGCGGGTAACTGCTAGTTTACAATATATGTCAAGATTTAAAAAATAAATTATTAAAAAACTGTTTTCAATGCCATGTACCCTGATGAGAGAAAAGGCAAGTAATCCTAGTTTAATTTAACAATACATTAGGAGAAACACCATCAAAAGCATTTTTAACATCCATGAAAAACCTGACAACTGTTTTTACCCTTATCAATTGCGTCCAATAACAGATTCAATATATTTCTGTTCTCGCAGTGACCACTCACGATAACCGTGCTGAACTGGATTAATTAAATTGTTTGTTTCCTTGAATACAAGTAACATTAATGCACCCAGCTGGGTTTTGTCACTTACTTTTCAGAGACCCATCATCTATAAAAGTTTTACTCACCATTATCTTTATAATTTATTTTGTCATTCTCCAACAATTCAACTGCGAGAGCAGATACCATGCGAGTTGTCTTCCAGTCAAATCTGTGAACATATAACATCTGCTGTTACCACAGCCAATACAACAACTGCAGGAAAATACCAACCAAGAAAAACGGTGGAGGCTTTAACTGTTGTTTTGTGTTCGATAATTTTATTACAATTCAATGTTACAAATATTAGTCCAATAGTAAGTAATAAAACACTCTGTAATACTAACAATACAACACTGAATACATTCCAATCATAAATATGTTGATTAATAATAATAATTTCTTTATTCTCTTTCATCACATGACTTAAGTGTACAAATCACAACCCATACAATATCACATTAAAGTATAAAACAATATTTCTACCATGCAGCTGATTAGAATCTTCTTGTTTATAGTATTTGTGTGTTACAATTCTTTTTTGTTTATGTTCTTAATTCTTGGTTTGGATTCTGTTTCAATGTTTTCATTAAAATCAGTATGTTTCTGATGAAGGGTTCCTGGGAACTCGGAAAAATTGAAACATGAACACTGGTTTTTCTGTTTTGCCTAAACTTAGAACTACTTGACAATAGGACAATAAACAATATCCTTTATTACAATTTCTTTCAAGAAATGTTACAGCGTCAAATTCTTGGATAACATATACTCTTTTACCGTAGTAAAACTATGAACATAAAATTATTTGCTTAAAATTATATTACTAGACTACTAAATTG
Source organism: Homalodisca vitripennis (assembly GCF_021130785.1). Classification (NCBI taxonomy): domain Eukaryota; kingdom Metazoa; phylum Arthropoda; class Insecta; order Hemiptera; family Cicadellidae; genus Homalodisca; species Homalodisca vitripennis. Next base: position 2,157 of record NW_025780413.1, on the reverse strand, counting down.
TTAATTATACGTAATAATATTTTATCTTATTACAGTACAAACAAGAAAAGCTATCAATTTTATTTAAGAAAAATGTGGTAGGAATGTTAATAACAATTTTGTTTTTAAACAGTCATGAATGACTCCTAAGGAGCATATTATAGTACCTTGATCAAAGGCGGGAGTCGTCAGATTTGAAACAAGTTCAAGTTCAAGTTCAAAAATGCTTTATTAAAAAAAAAATACATTGTTTACAATATTACACATGTCCCATGCGCAATAGCGCGTGCGGGATACAATATATTTTTATTTTATACAAATTAAATCTCATATATTCGGCCAGTTCCATTTTGGTTGTACTTGCAGATTTTATACATACACATATTACAGTTAACACACACAATATACCCACTAAGCTTTACTACACTAATACATTTATATATACATTCTAACTCCACTACACCACTATAACAAGTCTAAGAGTGCCAAGGTTGCAAACAACTAACCACTAAAGTTTTCCAACATTCCAAAGCTGACATGAATCACCCAATACCTTACCCCATAAACTCCTTTCATCAATTTAACATTATTAAACTATAAATAATACATAACAACCAGCAATTAAACAACAGCAAGCAACAATAAATAAACTATATATAATACTCAATAACAATAAATTATAAATTCTCATTCCAAAGCTGACATGTATCACCCAATACCTTACCCCATAAACTCTTTCATCAGTTTAACATCATTAAACTATAAATAATGCATAACAACAAGCAATTAAAAAAACAGCAAGCAACAATAAATAAACTATATATAATACTCAATAACAATAAATTATAAATTCTATACTTAATAACAATCAATAAATCATCCATTACGCAACAATAAAGAAGAACACCTATAACAATAAATAATCTATGAATATCCAATAGCGAGTAACAACAATGAGATTCATCAAGAGCCATCTGTAATAAATTGACGGGCTTTCATCTTTACCTTCGGTTTAGATTCAAAATAAACTCCATTTCCAAAAGATTCTAAAAAACTATTGAATATTTTTGGCCCAATGTAGTAAAATTGGTGCCTGCTCCTTTCTTTTTTCATATTTGGAACTTCTAACATTATTCTGTTTGCAGATCTGGTAACTTCTCACATTTTCTTTTATTTTAAAATGATCTAGGTGTTTATGTATATACATTACAATGCTGTACATATAAATCTGGTAAAAAGTTAATATACGTTGTTCAGAAAACAAGTAACTCACTCTGTCCATTCGTTTTATTCCATATAGTGTTCTAATGGCATTTCTTTGTGATGCAATAACAGGGTTTAACAGCGTATGAAAAGGTTCCACCATAGTGTATTATTCCATATCTCATGGTACTCTCTAGCCATGAGCAATACAGGTTTCTTAATTGATCAACTTTCAGATGATTTCGCATATGGTAAAGAGAATAATTTACTTTATTTAATTTTTTTCCTAAAATATTTTATGTGAGAATCCCATTTTAAGTATTTATCTATATGGAGACCTAGATACTTAACATAATTTACAAACTCTATAATTGGACAGCTACAATTATAAATACACAAGTACCTGTGACAGCGAAAGCCAAAGAAATTTTGTATCTCAGTATTTTCTTTGTCCTGATCAAAAAATGATACCGGTATGCATTTAGATTTAGAGGACATTAATGAAGCATTTTATTTTTAACTAGCCACTCTGAGATATTATTGAAACATATTGAAACATATTGATAACTATTGATAGATTTGAAACATATGCTCCAGATCATCATTAGTAAAAGAGAGTAACCAATTCTTAACCCTTTCAGGGCCAGGAGCAAATATGAGATGTTGCAAAATTTTTTCACATCTCATATCCCCTTGTGACTAGTCAAAAGTGCCAGGCTAAAATTGGCGATTTTGCAGTCCTCTTAGATTAAAATTTATAAGTTTTCATACAAATTAGAAAATAACCTAAAAGTTGCACCAAATTACTCATATAGATATATACTATCAACAAAAAAAATATATAGATGTAGTTTTTAAGTAATTAAAAAAAAATGTTTTAATAGATACATAAAAAAATGTTATTTATTTTTTTGCAAATAACTAAAAAAGGAAAAATAATTTTTACTGTAGGAAGCTACTTTATTATATTATACA
>NW_025780412.1:0-17143 GCF_021130785.1 Homalodisca vitripennis | reverse complement strand
ATTTTAAATCTGTAGGATTTAAATATTGCCAGCCAATTCTCTTCCCGGTGACGTTCATGTTTGAACAAACTCGCCCCTGTCTCTCTAGTGAAACTGTTAAGATTTCTTGGTGTTAAAATAGACTCACAAACTAGAGTTTACAAGTTCATTGTAAAATTATATATATCAGAAGGTTCATTTGTAGATTGAGGATTGTTTGCAGGCTGGAGGTGCGTTCCTGCTCGGTGTCAGCTAAGCTCCAGATTGTCAAGTCATTGATATTATCTTTAATTATATTATGCTCTCCCTGCATTTTCGTCTTTAATACTTTTGGACCAAAGAAAAAATTATTTAATTTTAAACAAAGTTAGAAAAACAGGGAGCCAACATAAGATTTGTGCGTGTAATGGGTTTGAGGAAATATGACCAATATCAGTTCTTATCGTAAATTGGGCTCAAATTCCATCAATACAGGACACTTGCAAAATTTCAAACTGTGTCTCTTGTCCACAAGGTACTGACAACCAGTAGGCAAACATATCTAAAAAATAAATTAGTTGCCCGGTCAATAATCAGGGAGCGTAAGACGAGACAGGATTGCCCTGCTGGCGGTGCCGCGCGTGCGCCTTGAAAGAGGGAAAAAGGGCTTTACTCACTTCGGTCCCCAGCGGTACAAACGGCCTGCCGCCTGAAATGAAATATTTAAGTATGAGGGCGTTTAAAGACAAATTTAAAAAAATGTTAGCTTAAGGAATATTGTGAAGATATTTTTTATTGTTTGGTTGTATATTGTATGTTTAGTTTATACATGACCTGAGTTATTTTGTAAAACAACATCAATGTTGAAAATCGCTCATGAATAAAGGCCTTTTTATTTATTTATTTTATTTATTTAAGCAACAATGTGAATTCTAGGCTATTTGTAGCAGCTAGAGAGCTGTGTCAGTCGGATAGGAGGTTTAAATCTTTTTACCGACTCCTTTTTGGAACTTAAAAGGCTGGTTGGTCCTTCCTTGGGGAAGCTGGACACAACCATGAGGGAATGTGTTCCAGGCACAGAAAAGATTAATGATCACTCTGAGGTAAGTTTAACAAGTCAACCTCATTGTCATTTTATGATTACATTAGCATATATAGGGAATAAGATGAGCAATAGATGGTAATCATATTGAGTAAAAGTGTTCACTTATTAGTACAAATTAGTGTTGTGAAGGCTATGAGAAAAGGTGTTTATAAAAATCTTGCAGTTTGCATTTGATCAACTACATTGGACATGTGTGAGTAATGTTCATTTGTGACTCTCTTGAGTCGGACACCGTTGGAGAGGTGAGTATTGACCGTGTTGGTCCTGATGATTGTGGCTGTTCCGAGAGTTAAATGTCATCAATCACCCTTACCACGTGTCGTTTGCAAAGCTTGATTTGCGAATCCACTCAATTCTCCCAATTCTGGTATCAAGCTGAACAGGAACATCTTAATCCCTGTTGTCTATCAAATCTGCTGATTGCTGGTATTTGCCTCGGCGTTTGATAGTAGTTTAGCCTCTTTTGGCTCTGAAGTATTCAGCTACTGTTTGTAGTTGTACAAAACTTCATACTTCTCCACTGCTCGAACGAGCTTAATGTTGAGTTCTTGATCACTCATGTTGAAATATGACACTATGCGGCCGTCAAAAACACCGGCAAAACACAACGAGATCTGAAGTCTGCAACGCAACTGAAACCGCGGGCTCACGGTTGCATGTGACTGGTTTCAGACTGGTTTTAGATCGTCAAAAACCGGTCGCGTTCATGTGCGCCTCCCCACTTCAATACATTGTCGAGGTCACCAAATAGTTACATTCAATAGAATCCGGAGTTCCTCAAGGAAGTGTACTTAGACCTTTTTTTATACTTACTATATACCGCTGACCTCCCAGAAAATGAACATACTCAAATTGCAAATTTCTCAGATGATACTGCAATTTTGTCAGTCCATTAAAGATTGTGTTCGAGCATCCCATTATTTACAGCAGAGCTTGGATGCAATTGCTAATTGGTTTAAGACATGGAGAATCAAAATTAATGAAAATAAATCAGCTCACGTAATGTTTACGTTAAATCAAAATTATTGTCCTCACAGTTACATTGGAATGACGTTCATTTACCTCAAGTAACTGAAGTAAATTATCTGGGCATGCGCTTAGACAGAAGGCTTACATGGAAAATCCCACATTTGGAACAAAGAGACAACAGCTAAATTTAAAAAACAAATTAAAATTAATTGGCTACTCCGATCTAAATCAAATCTCAGTTTGAAGAACAAGATACTATTATATAAAAAAACTATCCTAAAACCTGTGTGGACATATGGTGTGCAGTTATGGGGCACAGCAATCAACTCAAATCTTTAGATACTTCAACGATATCAATCAAAATTGTTTAAGAAAAATTGCAAAAGCGCCATGGTATGTATCCAATAAAACTTTACATGAAGATTTGAACATCCCAACAATCAAAGAAGAAACAACCAAATTCATTCTCATTTATCTTTCAAGAATATAAGATCATCCAAACTACCTTGCGGTAAAATTCTACTTGATAATTCTAAAAATATGTACAGACTCCACCGAACTGCTACCCTGGATTTACCTTTTAGGTTCTTGAATTAATTTATGTAAGTGTTAAACAATGGTTCAACATCTAACTCAATTTTGAATTGTTAATTTTGTTTCTGTATATAATATTGTACTTATTGTTCTTCTCAAATTGAAACAGATTGTAAAATAAATAAAATGTTGTTAAAAAACCCCAAATAAAGAGCTAAACTGGTTTGCAACTGTGGTTGTAGAAACAGTCGCTCCGCGTGCGCTGGCCGTAGAGGGAATTCCCAATAGACATAGGGAAGAAGAATAAGACGTATGTAATGAATAAGTCACTACGCAGTATGGCCTTGGTAAACCACTTACACTATCCCTTCCCTCCTTCTCCTTCTTTACATAGTTCAACCGGTTGAGTGAGTTTATATCTCTTATTTATAGTGGAAACAGGTAGTGTTGTTGACATAACGTCGATTTTGATCTGAGTAGACATTTTAACAATGTGTGCAAAGCCTATTATATTGCTTATACTTGTCATTTAGTACAGTCTGTAGCATAAACGTATAACTCATTTTATAGACAGTGTTATAATGGAGGGCAAATAGAGATGATTCAAGAAGGTGTATTAAAAATAGCCGAAAAGTGGATTAAATCGGGTAAACATAGAGAAAGGAGAAAAGTTTCTCAAGAAATCAATTCATCTCTACCCTAACGAAAGAGCTAACGGTATGTAAGTTTTCATTCAAAAGCTTGGTTGTACTGTAATGGCCTTTGATTTTGGTCCTTAAGAATAATGATACACTATTTATGTTGTCCTTACATAGTTTTGATCCATGACTTTTGCAAAATGTTTGATTTTAAATACATACGTATAGGCTATATTGAAAGTTTCACAGTTCAAAAATCTTTTATTCATACAATATATTACAATGAATTTATATTTTCAAGTGCAGTAAGCACGTGTGACACATTTTTACACATATAACATAAAAAATTGTAATATATTTTGGTCGGCTGCACATTAAATTAACAACCGGGAGTAAAAGGGGGGCAACTAAAAATTTTCAAATACAAACCCCTATCATGTGACCCCTCATTTTAAAGGGAACAAAAAAGAAATCCAATAATGTAAAATAGAGGCTCTACGATTATTTTCACAGATTTTATGGCAAATTTACAATTGAGTAAAGGGGGGCAACTAAACATTTTCAAATACAAACCCCTATCATGTCTGAAGTTTTACACACGTCTAGCAACACTATCAAACAGCCGAAGGGTGAACAGTTTGAACCACCTGCCACATTAAAACAGGTAACGGTTTAAGCATTTGCGTTAGTGTTGACTCATGTTACGATAAACAGGACGAGACATTTACTGATTTTATTATTGTAATTTTTTATAAAATCTGTTAAAATAAACGTAAAGACCTCTAGTTTGGATTATTGGATTTATTTTTTTATTCCCTTTAAAATGAGGGGTCACATGATAGGGGTTTGAATTTGAAAATGTTTAGTTACCCCCCTTTCCCTTTACTCAATTGTAAATTTGTCATAAAATCTGTTAAAATAAACGTAGAGACCTCTATTTTACATTATTGGATTTCTTTTTTGTTCCCTTTAAAATGAGGTGGTCACATGATTGGGGTTTTGTATTTTGAAAATTTTTAGTTGCCCCCCTTTACCCCCTTTAGTAAAGGGGGGGGGAATTTTTAGCAACTTGAAAAAGTAAACAATATGTTATAATAGGTAGGGTCAAGGTTTCACATTGATATCTAGAGCCGTTTAAATTATATCCAGGTGTGCCAGGACATTAAAACTCACTCTGTATATTGAAAAGTTCACAGTTCAAAAATCTTTATTTGTACAATATATTACAATGAATTTATATTTTCAAGTGCAGTAAGCACGTGTGACACATTTTTACACATATAACATTAAAAATTGTAATATATTTTTGGTCGGCTGCACATTTAAATTAACAACCAAAACTTAAATTACAAATATAAACTATTATTATTTGCCTGAACCAAAGCTTACAACCACCTGTTATCACAAGCAAAAATCCAAAATAACACACTAATTATATTAAATCTTCTTACTACTATTATCATAAAGTGTTTTTATAGTATATTATAATTTATATAATATGAAAACTAAACAAATGCAAACAACAGACTCCCAGCTCCTACCAGATACAAGTTTCATATATATTACAACCATAAATATAATAAGCCTACATGTTTACACATAATATATTCACAAACAAAAAAGTACATATAAAAGTGTAGTACAGATAACAACAATAAATAAACAAGTCAAACAAAATAACAGTTCATATGAATAACAATAAATAAACAGATAACACAAGGTCTTATAATGTATCTTATAAGGTATCCAAATAATGCATGGGAATTATTCAAATCCGTATAGTACAGTATTATAGAGAAGTTTTTATTAAAAATGGATTTGTAGCAATAATTTCAAACAACAAAAAAGAACTATTCGTCATATATGCCATACATTTAGAACTAGACCTTTTCTAGAACTATGACCAAAAAAAGAAAATACTATTTAATATATTTAACGTCGTTCTTATGAGCTAAAACTCAACTGAAATTTTTACCAGTACAAACCCGCTTTTAAAATTAAAATATTAAAACAATTTACCCTAAGCAATTAAACAACATTGTAAGAAAGATCACTAATAGTTTTCAATAAAATGTTCAACAAAAAACTAATTTTTTAACAACTATTATAGTAATCGACCTTCTTTCTGTCTCAACGTACAAATAAGTTATACTGTGAAGGCTTGTATATTGTGAAATAATAAAAGTGAATTTATAATAATGTTAAATGATTTTATAACTCAACAGCTATGTTCTCTTGTTGTTTGAAAATGGATTATTTTTACTTTCAGGTTAAAGTTCTTAACTGTCAAAGTAAGTATCTTGACAGTCATAGTTGATTTGAGGCTTTTTGGCTAACAGTTGTTTTAAGAAAGAAAAAAGAAAGAAACACTTCTTTATTGAGGCGAAAATTAGGACATATGGTCCTTTCTTACATTTACCTCTTAAAAAATTAATCTTAATAATAATGCAAATTAAGGCTAATTAACTATAACTTACACTTACGGTATTCCATTCACTCTTCCATTCACACAGTCACGATTCAAAGAGTAGCTCCGCCGCCCGCCACGATCATCCGGTCTAGGTATTTTCGTCTCAGCTCCGCCACAAACCGTTTTCGGCTCTCAATTTGTTTGACAGGATCTGGTAAGGAGTTCCATAATCTACAGGCGGTAACGGTGAAGGATCGGTTATAGGTTTTGGTTCTGTGTATTGGAATTCTGAGACTTAGTGCACCAGACCGAGTTTCTCTTGCGCCACTCCCCGCCAAAAACTGAAAGTTTTCAGATATGTTGTTTTCGATGCTCTTAGACAAGATTATCCCAAAGTCTTAATCTTACTCAATTCGAATACTAAAACTAGTTTTGTGTAGCTTTTATAAGCCTCAGCTTCATCTATGTAGGCTTCGATTTAAACTGGTTTATTTTCAAAGTACACACACACTGTTTTTCGTGTTGTCTATACATTATTGGCCCTCCTCGGGATTTGAACCCGTGCTCTCTCAGTTAGAGAACCGAGATTATTGCCATTAGTCTACGGAGGAGGACTGTGTAGCTTTTGACTGCCCGAGAAAATGCCTTACATCCATATGGGATTGTGTGGCAGAAATATTGTTCGGTTAATTTTATTCATTTCAATTCATTTTAATTTTATATTAATAATTAGCGTACCTCATTTCTTGTGAATTGAATTGAAAATGTTAATTACCTTTTTGTTTATTACTAGTTTACTCAATATAACATGTGTTGGTATAGGCCTAATCACAGTTTCCTTCGTTTGGCTAGTTAACAATACAAACCCACAATGTTTCAATATGCAATATTTCTCAACAGACCGATACATAATGGTGCAAGGTGCAGTGCCATAAAACAGTTTTAATATACGGAAAACTTCTTTCAAATAGAATGTAAAAATTAAATGTATGCTTTCTTAGTGTTCATATTTTTGAACTGAAGGTTTTTAAGTTACTTCGTAACATTAAGTACCAGTTATCCACCCACAAAATTAGCTTTCATTAAACTTAGTACGCATGAAAGATTTTTTCAACGGTAATTACGTATTCTGACGAAACTTATAATTCAAAATTGTTATGGCATCGTCTCGGCGCGGCGGATATAAAACCAAAAGTTTATATATATATACTATCTATATATATATGGGAAGTAAAGTATTATTGGATCTAAGTTTGGATTTATTTTATGAGACTGAAATAAAACCACAATACGAACAAAAATTGTGGTTATTTGATTCACAAGTTTGAACTCTAGTCTAGATCCACTTGAAATTTTAAGACCAGGTGAAAAAATATTTTTAAAGAGCGAGGATCAAACCCGAATCCATTCAAAAGTAAAATTTGGTGAGTAACAGCCTCGAAAAAAAACAATTTTTTCAATCACTCTTCAACTTATACTTTGGCGAATATTCGTTTCCTTCTATTCCATATCCGGTATAGATCTGCATTGGGAGTTAAAGTGATTCCATTTGTGACTCAAAGCTAGAAGCTAAACATAGCTTCAACATACAATATGTATGGAATGATAGATGGCTTCTATTGATTTTCTGCAAACAATCTAAAAAGTTATAATCCAAATGTTCAAAATTAGTTAAAAATGATTGTTATATAGTTCATTTTTAGAATATAAAACTTAAAACAGTGTATATTTTTTGTAATGTTAGCAAATTCGTTTACACTTTGGTTACAATTCTTCTTGTGTTTTAGATTTATTACAACAACTACAAATTAATAAAAATAAATCAAAAAGAACTTCTTCTCAGAATAATGGGTTCAACGCTGGACAAAGATTTTCAGGTAAGTTTAAGGTAAGAGCAATAGTTTTGATCTGAAATAGCGTCGTTAATATCGATGATATAAGGAATTCAGTTCCATCCTTTCGGCCTTGGGAAAGGAAAAACGGAGAGAAATAGTCATTATAAAAATGTTAAATTTGAGGCATTTTGTATATATGTTCCATTAGTACAAGAACCTGAGAAGATCTTACTGAAATTTCGTCTTTGTACGTCCTGCAAATCTTTTAGTCAATCTGTGCGATAACTCCAGATATAACCTAAGGTCCTCGAGACCTGAAGGATAAACGCTATTGGTTTTTTTAGTACTTTAGAGTCAAAAAGGCAGTCTTTTCATCTGTCTATTTTGTCCGACTGTGAGATATAACTCTTCACAAAAAGGTCTAGGAGTAATCCGAAGGAAAACCCTTACTGATTTAAATATCAAATGTTCAAATGGCATAGTTCGTTTGCTTGAACATGGTTTGCTTGAATATGCAATAATACTTGATGCAAAGGTCTTCAGACTTGTCATTTATTACATGGGTTTCTCTTGATATGATATGATGTTTTTTATGATAACTCTTGATAGAAAGGTCCTAAAGACCCGAAACATGGAACACATAGTTCCTCGTATTCCAAGTTAGAAATCTTATTGGAGTCTAAGATTATAAACTTAAAAAGCAGCCTGACCGTATTTGCTCCTAACATTTGATAGGAAGTTCTAGAGGATTTAAAACTTGGTATACAGGATTCCTCTTGGTACTAGGAAGAATTTGGGGTGAAAGTGCAAAACAGCAGACCATCGGTCTATCTGACCAGCAGTCTGAGTGATAACTATTAATAGAAAGGCCCTACAATCTTGAAAACATAAGTTCCTCGTGGTCTAAGGTGAGGACCTTATTAATTTTAGTGTCAAAACTGTACTCCTTTCTTCTCATTACCTTGAAGATGATTGCTAGCTTTGTTTGGGGAGGGATCTTTCTTGGAGCATTTTCTACATCCCAAATCAGCAAGCTTTACACCTCAAGGAGATAATGCATCATGACATCATGCAACATGATAGGCCCTCAAAACCGTCCTGTGTGTATTTCTAGGTGTGAACCCTTTGGGGCTGTCTCAGAGGGAGTTCCACTGAACATGAGAGAGGGTGGAGACTAACAACTGGGTTTGAAGATGAGCAGAATGGTCCTACAGTCCCCTAGTGTGGCATCCGATCTTATCTCTTTTAGTAGGTCAGTGTCCTCTCAGTTTGTCTGATCATGGAACATGGTCACCTGAGAAATCATCTTCACAGAGTCTGCATTTTCAGAGAGGACCTGTTTTTGCAGGTTGTGTGTGATGGGCATGGGGAAACTGCTGACACCTGCTCTTTGACTGTTCTGCAATAGTAAGGGAGCGCTAAGCCATTTTCAGCAGTCTGGACAAGTGTGGTGAATTTTACCCAGGAGTACCTGACCGATTGTTTTTGTTTGTTTGCAAAACTGCTGAAATTGTAAACTGGTTGGCCTAATGGTATACATCCGGAGTGCACAAAAAGGCGCCTGAGGAATATGTACATCGCAATAGGCCACCCCTTAGAAGAAGAAAAAAGGTCATAAAGCAATAGGGTTGTCCATCAGCTTATCTGTGTGCTATCTCTTTCGTTACAATCAGTTGAGTTCTTCAATTACATTACTGTATAGGTTTATTACTATATTGTATTATATTTAGGATATTGTTGTTTTAGATATATATATATATATATATATATATATATATATATTTTATTATATTTGTTTGTTTGTTTCTTCAGCATCCATTACTTAATAATTTTACTACAAGTCATTTGTCATGAAAATTAAAAGAATCAAATAACAATACGTATAATAAATGAAACAAGAATTAAAAAATAAGGATACATAAGAAATTCTAAAATTATATAAAGGGCTATACAATCAATAATTTTGTTTGTTGGGTTAAGGTTAAGCAGTCCAATAGGACAAACAAACCAAAATATGTAAAATACACACATTAAATAAATAACAAATCATATACCATAGTAAATAAAAAATCAATTGAAACATATTGGTCTATAATTAATATTAAGTAAAGGTATTTTCTTCTTGGTATTCTAAAAAATTCTATTAAAGAAAATGCCTTTTGTTCAAGCCACTGATACAGATTTTTTCTGAGTTTACTTGAGCAAGTAATGTCTCGGAGATAGGTAAGATGCATGGTAACTTGTACAATTTCAACCCCACATATTTTTTAATAATGTTTGGTATACGAGAACCCAATACGGACATTTAAAACCACTACCTTTGTTCACAGCCTCAAGGATCGCTTATTGAATATACAAGAGAACAACTTGAAAATGTTCAAAAGGTAATTTAAACATCACATTTATTTTTTCTGTTCTGTTAGTATGCCTTTGTATTTGGCCTTCAAAAGATTCTGTGGCAATAAAATATGAATAGATTTTGTTTTCTGTACACTGTAAGTAATAAGGGTATGTTTGTTTGTGTGAAAATACTTCCTTTTTATAATTATTAGAATTTATTCAGTCAAATGTTTTTTTAATCGTGGTCATTGACTCAATCAATATTTTGTTAGAGGAGGGTTTTTTTTTCTAAGGCTGGGCACTATCTAACACAGAGTAAAGTCATTGAATATCTCCCATTAAAAAACGGAGATGCTGGTATAGGTTTCTTTTTGGAATTATACTAACTCGAAACGTAATTTTTACATAATTAGCAAATTATTTCCCAGATCCCAGATCAGGATTGTAAGACTAAAACTGTCATTAAACTTACCATGGTTACATTTGTACTTCACCACCTAATTTGAAAATGTTATCAAAGTAAACAATTTGCAACAAAATTCCATACACACACTATAACATAATATAATGATCATCATAAACTTATGAACATTTTTCTTATTTTTAACCATTGATTTGAGTTAGCCCAAATTAAAATTATTACACAAGTCAGAAAGTTTTACTTTTATTTATTAGATGTTATTTGCCTCTGTAACATTTGTTAAGATCCAACCTTGTATGATTACATACGTACAACATGTGAAGTGGCATATTTTGATCTTATAAACAAATTTAAAACTAATGTTTCTTTTCACATGTGGTCATCTTCATCTTATAATAGGTGAAATATTTATCACAAACCAGTTGCTTGCATGTGTATTCGGCCTTGGCTGTATGTACAAAGTCTAACTGGTTTATAAAGATCAGAGTCCTAAAACACCATAGGTTTCAACAAGATCTGTATATTCGAAATCTATATATTGTAGTAGGTAAATGTAAAACATTATCTATGTATCATCATGATTACCGTCGCAATTCTAAAACGCATCTTTACGAATTTGGTATGAACATGAATAGCAAAGTTTAAGTTTATTTTTGGGACAAATCGGACCAAAGGGGTTGCCGTCCTAGGATGAACATTTTTTTCTACACAACCACTATAGACACACTGTGGTTGGATGAATTTTAATACAAATTGGGTTTGACATTCTAAGTGATAAATGTCTACCCTTGTGTAGAGTCTTAATAACTATTTGAAAAAGGGGCAATTCTCTAGAGTTCACACCATTTTATAAGCAATAATGCTTATCTTGTAGTTGGGCTGATTTTAGTTGGTCAAATTAATATGAATGTTCTATATGGTAAGTAATAACAAGGTTAGTTCATACCTACTTGAAGCTGAAGAAAAGAAGCGAGCCTCAGGACCAAAAACCGTTAAACCACACAACTACTATAGATGCCTTGCGAGTTATATGGATTGCAATCTTAGTGAACGTTTTAAATGATAAATGTTAAACCAATGATTAACACTCTTCCAGACAAGGCAGCAGAGCCCTAGGACAATTGATAATAGGTGGACCTTCAGCCAACATTGACTTAAACCACTTCTATAGAACATTATAATAACCAAGTTAGCCAACATGGCGATTTTGGAACTGGGAGGTGGATTTCCAAGGACAAAACGATTTTTTATTATAATAATAAATCTTTATTTGTCATACGGATATTTATTGTTATACAGCTTCTTTTGACAGATTTTGGTTTATACGTAGTAAAATTATATGCAAACCTAGGAGGTACTAAACATCCTCTCTCCCATATATTTTTGTTCAAGTTTTCAGCTCTATCCTCAAAAATATCAATTCTATAGTAGTAACAAATCAATATTATTCTTAAAATTTGATTCTTAAACATGTTTATTTTTCAGAGTTAAAAAGTATTGCAATAAAAACTACTATGACGTTCTTGGGGTTGAAAAGGGACGCAAGAGCTGGACTGGATATTAAAAAAGACATTACAAAAAACGTTGCCATTAACATTACACCCACGATAAGAATTAAAGCTCCAGGTGGCTCGCCTGACGCCTTTAAAGGTTGAGACCATTTAAATGTTTATCAAAGGCAATATCACGGTTTTCTCATTAGTCTTTTCAATCACAGATTATTTTCCAATTTGTATCAAACTTTCAAAAAGATCTTAAATTTTTCTATAAAGTTTTAGTATTCTTCTAACAGTTGTATGAGCAATGACCTTGAGTTTTGATCTCTTATAAGAACAGTGTTAAAACTCGGATCCCTTTTTATGGCCTTGTATTTGGTCATTTGAACTATTAGATGTATTTATCTAGACGCTTTTTAGTTTTCTTCTTGTTAATAGAGGTATACTTTTCTGAGTATTTCAAACAAATAAGAATACCAAATAAGTTTGAAACTTTTTTTCAAAATAGAATCAATACAAATACTCATATATATATATTATATATATATATAGTTGATATATATATTTAATATACTATATATATATAAACACCCAGAAAACTTTAACGTACTATGATAACACTGCAACCATAGCATATAAGGTTAATATTTTTTGTCAATGTTGATTTGTACCCAACACATTTAATAACCATAATCTACTAGAAATTAACTGTTGAATTGTTCATTGGGTAATATTAGATTACCATTAATACTTAATAATAGTATTAAGTCACTACCAAGTTCATCAATATATGAATATTAATATAATTGGAACCTTATGAATAACAAAAATGTTGTAATCAATTCTATGATCCCTTGTTTATGAGAGTTCTTTGTGGGTTGACCTGGTTGAATAACAGACTCATAACCTGAGGGTATTCTGTTCAAAACCACATCCAGTGATATACTTTTTTGCAAGTTTTTAACATTATAAACAGAGATGTGCCACTAAATTATATGGGATCTTATTAATGAAAATTATTTTTTTATTGTAATGTTATTATTGTTACATAGATTTTACAGGTTTGCAGCATATTTTAGTATAATCTTATTAACAATTTTCATTTTGGAGTGATTGTTAATGGTGCACGCTAATTGTGTAATTAATTACTAGTAGTTTTTTGCTGACTGTGCACTGGCACACAATACCTAGCAAATCTTTTTGAATCTGGACATTGTTTGTTATTACCCAAAGGTCTGGCTTCAATGGAAAAACACGAAGCGGCAATGGGGTTGAAATTACCCGGTAAGAGTAAAGTGAACTCTGCACAGTTGTGAAGTGACCTGTGGCAAATGTAACTTAAATGATAGATGAAGTTGCTCTATGTGTTGTGATGGATATTGTAATGCTGAGTTTCATCCAGCTTGTGTAAATGTTGACAATGACTTATGTACTGTAATCATTGACATTTCGGATCACTGTGGAAATGGTACTGTACTAACTTGTCAAAAGCGATCTAGACTTAGTTATTTGTAAGTCTGATAGGAGTAAAGGACTCGTGTGATTGGCCGAGTGTGCTTTACAATAGTATTTGGAGCAACATGAAGCTCATAGTAACTAGTAATGTCAATTTATGTGAATAGAATGGACTTGGCTTTTTCAAACCGTATGAAAAAGTTAGAAACGATTTGGTAGAACTACAAACTGAAACATGAGGCTCTTAAGGATGTTGCTTAAATTCAGCACCCAGGCGTCGGAGCGGATTAAGGGGGAGAGATAATAATTATAAGGATAAATAACACTAAGCAAGGAAAAAAATAAAAAGGATGGAAAGAGAACAAATATAATAGAAAAAAACCGGAATATGTTGGCTTAGACAACGCAAAAAGAAAAATAGCAAGTGGGAAATAAATAAAAAAAGTATAAAAAAAATGAAAAAAAAATCACACTTCTAACGGGTATAGTATGTTTCGGCCAAATATAAATGGGACTAATCCAGGCGGGTGCAAGTTGACAATTAGTATAAGTAAGCATGTGTGGTAACAAGCCGGTGGTAAGTAGGCCAAACACAAGTGTTTTTCAAGTGGATGATCATCCTTAACAGTCGTTTTTCTGGGGTTGTCAGGAGGGGTCTAGTGGTGTGAAAATCCAACTCTGTAGCGGATGTAAGAAAAAACTCTTTGACATCCGATAAGTTTCCAGAATCTAAGGTGGAAGATAATTTTCCGACAACAGTTACACATAGGAGAAATAGGCTTAGCGCTCTAACCAAGGTGAATGGTGGTTTTTAGGGGGGGGGAAAACCTAGGCCAATTTAATTGGTAAAAAGACTGGAGGGGAGGGCTAAAATTAAAATTGGCAGGAGAGGGAGAAGGTGGTGTTCTTTGTATCACGTCTTGATGCGGAGGTTTACTATAGGTGGAAATGCGAATCATTAACTTATCAGATTGTGTAGTGTCACTAACTTTGTATGTGAAGATGTTCGCTCTAGGTATGACACCTTTATTTAAATCTTTTTAAAATTGGAAGTGAAAGATAGATGTTGTTTGAAAAATGCTGTTGGAATGACTGTAATTTTGGGGATGATGGGGTGTTAGTCAAGGAGTTTGTGGGCAACCTCGCAGATCCCTGCATGCTGTGAGTGGGTCTAATTTTAAACTATGTACATCAAGTTCCGGATGCAAAAAGGATAGGGCCTGGGACCTTGGTAATGGTCCAAAGGGAGAGACAGTACTTTATTTGAAGACCCTAAAGGTGAGGCGGTTTAGTGTTGCCAATTCAGGTTGGAGACATTAAAAGTGATGGATTGCAGTACAAAAATTCTAGGTGTTGTTAAAGGACAGGTTTAAGCTATTTTATATTATAACATACAACGGTTTATGGTGGGCGAGGGTAAAATTGAAGAGTTGGAGGGGATTTTTAATTGATGACAAAATTAATTGAATGTAGTATGTCTCAGCGAGGCATTGGCTCACGTAATGAGCAGGTGGATTTGTGTGGTTCCTGCCAACTACAATATTGGGCAAGCAGGAGTTTTGTGTTTTTGTCGCGAGTGAATCATATTCATGGTGGTGTTTTATTATTCCATTACATCAAAGTTTAGCGGGTTCTTACACTGCAATTAACCTCAACACCTTTTGTGATGAACCGTAACTTTTGAGTAGGTAGCGGCTGTGGATAATACATAACATCAACTTAATTTTTTTTTTGTAAGCCTGTCTTCTACAGATCATACCGAAAAAGGTTTAGTCCAATACTTTTTTTCTCACGGCAGCTGGAAAAATTACTTGCGATTTTTGATAGGCGCTACAAGAGGAGATTTGCTTATTTGTGGAGATAGTGAAATGCGGATTTCGACATTAATACACAATAAATCTTACAGTTACTCAGTTTTCTAATTTATTGAGACGATTCTAATTTGTATTGTGCCAAATCAATGAGCCTACACGGTGGGCAGGGCATTGCCTTGATAACATCATGACTGATTGTACAACCAGATTGTTTACTATATTGAGGTGATCCAGCCAAAGTCTGTCGGACCATGATGGTATACAATTTGAATGTGGATTTTAAAGTTGGTTCTAAGTAACTATTACTCCCGGTTGACAAGCCTGAAAATACCACTGTTCAAACATATTCAAGTTGCTGTCAGGTTACTCCCTTTAACTGTGAACGTTTTAGGTTGGCATTTGCTCAGGACTGACTGGTACTATCTCTTAAACAATATAACGTAATCTTTAATGAGGGCGGAGTAGGACTAGCAGAAGCACTTTTGATCACCTTCTTTTAACACGTTTTTGTCAAACGTTTGAGGAATTATGTACCCATGCACAACCAAGAAAGTACCTGGGCGCGTAGTAATACATGTAGATCCAGGATGAGGTCTTAAAAACAATACGTGGTATAATGATGACCATAGAAAAATGAAAGATGAAAATTCTGTTTCTGGCTTATACATCTCCAAAAGCACAAAAAACTGTGAAATCCTTCGTATCTTGCTGTGACAAGAGAAAGGCATACAAGAGAGCTCTACAAGCAAGTAAATTGACCTTCAAACTCTACTAGAATAGGCGGAAGCGACGATCAAATGCAGCCTGGCCTGGACCATCATCACTGAGGCAGCTGGGAAGCCTTCGAAGCGCAACCTGGGTGACGTCTCTCCGGACTGCTTCAACAACTACTTTCTGTCTTCAGTGGAAGAAATTAGTGCTAAAGTGAGGGGTAGTGTCGATGGGGCTGTAAAGTGTATTGAAAAATCTGCAAAACCTAATACTAGTTTTAGTTTGTCTCAGGTCTCTTGTGAGCAAGTGTTAAGTGTAGTGAAGTCACTAAAAATATCAGAAAGTAAAGATGTGTATGGTCTAACCAGTAAGTTATTTATTTATGTTATTTATTCTATTGTAGTCCCTCTAACTTATTGTTTTAATCTGTGTATTCTTGAAGGGGTATTCCCTAATTGTTTAAAGTTCTCAAGAGTTGTTCCCATTTTTAAAAAAGGCAACCCTAAGTTACCAGCCAGTTATCGGCCCATCTCTTGTATTCCTGTTATGGCAAAGGCTTTAGAAAAAATCATAAAGATACAGTTGTGTAGTTATTTTGAAGGATTTAAATTATTTAATGATAATCAATTCGGATACAGAGAGGGTTGTTCCACAATAATGGCAGTGGATAGACTTGTGACTGAATTGTACTTAGCTGTGGAGGAGAAGCGCATCGCTCGGGTCACACTGTGTGATCTGAGCAAGGCATTTGATTGTGTGGCACATGATATTCTTATTGAGAAATTGCATTATTATGGTCTCAAAGATTGTGAACTTAAATTTTTTGAGTCTTATCTTAGTAATAGAACACAACTGGTTGAGGTAAATGGTAAAAGATCTCTGATATTAGATGTTAACCAAGGTGTCCCACAAGGCTCAATTTTGGGGCCGGTGCTCTTCTTAATTTTAATTAATGATGTTTCTTGTAATGTTGATTGTTTTTCCACTATTTATGCAGATGATACCTCCTTGGTTTCTTGTCACAATAACATTAATTCTCTTGAACATACCTCTCAGGAGAGTTTTGACAAAGCTGTTAACTGGTTTACTGTCAATGGTCTTTTTTTAAACGCTGAAAAAACTAAAAAGATGATTGTATCATTGAATAGTACATATCAATCTGATGAATACTTTGAGAATGTAAATTTATTGGGTATACACATTGATTGTAAATTATCATGGAAATGCCATATTGAGTTTGTGTGTAAGAAGCTGTCTAGAGTCATATTTTTACTATGTAGTTTAAAGAAAAGTGTTCCTAAGGTCTATTTAAGAATGGCCTATCATGCTTTTTTTGAGAGTACTCTGAGGTATGGCTTGATTGTTTGGGGTAATGGTGTAGGAATTGGCAATGTTTTAATTTTACAAAAGAAAGCTCTCAGGATCTTGACCAACTCCTTGATGCAGGAACACTGTAA
>NW_025780411.1:0-49866 GCF_021130785.1 Homalodisca vitripennis | reverse complement strand
AAATTTTATTTTAAAAAAAGATAAAAAAAAAAATAAAAGTTTTTAAAAACCAACGTTGGGTTAAATAAACATGTAAAAATACACCAACACGTTTCATTAAAAAATACGTCTACAAGATTTTTTTTTGCAAACGTTGTTTATTAAATATTTTTTCATGTATTACAGATAAGGAATTTGGAGTATTTATTTCATGTTACAGAGATGATAAACATATGTAAGAATTTACTGAACAAATAACAGTTTAAAAGATGAATAACAGGTTACTAAGATGTTTCTATGAGACATAATTATTGCTAAACTTATTCATGGACTTATCATAGTTTGTTCAGCTGTTTAACAAAGCTAGTTGGGATATAGTTGTCTGGAGATTGTTTATCAACTTCCTGTTGGAAAGTTTTCCACGCTTTTTAGTGGAAAACGTAATTTTAAAAGCTGGCAAATTACAACGAAAGAATAACTAACTGTTTTTAAGTGAATCAATGAATAAAATAATTGTTTCTTTACATAGTTGGATAGATAAAGTGGACAACAAATTGCATACATCGACTTCTGTTTGAATAATTTAAGTAAATCTTTCTCGGTTACGCAGTTTAGCTCTCTTAATCCATGATCAAACTTATCACATATGCCGATAATTCTTTAGTTGAACTGTTACTGTATAAAGAAACTGCAACTGAAACGTAAGATTCCCTCTCCATTGTAGATTATAAACAAATTAATATTATTATCCGATCCCAAAGCCCATGCTATTTATTATTTCCAAAACATTTTGTTACCTAGAGACTAAGTTTTTCCCTATTATACTTCCTAAGTTAAGGGATGTTAATAGTGTACAAGGGTTTAAAAAATAATGTACGGAACTGGATTACGAGCATAGAACAAGTAGAGCAAGTAGTCTTTTCTATTATGCGATAAATGCTGAAGTGTAAACTTGTGTTATTGTATTCTAGCAAATTCGAGCAAGTTAGTTTCTGTGTTAATTTGTAAATAGTAGTAGTATTACCTTAATACAGTAATCCAAATAAATAAAAATTTTATTCACTCTCCTTAACACAAATACATGCCACATAAATAAAAATAAACACAGAACAAATAAAAAACAATTTTACACCACACACACACACACACACACACACACACACACACACACACACACACACACACACACACACACACACACACACACACACACACACACACACAAACACACACACACACACACACACACACACACACACAAACCGAAGAACAACCAAGCACTGAAGACATTTTTTATTACATAAGTTTTAACTGGTTTTTTATTGTTCTTCAATTAATCTAGTTTGGCGACCTCTCCCCTCCCGGCCTCGCCTGAGCCTATATATCAGCTGTTCGGTCTGCTGTCTTGATGAGGGGGGGTAGCTGCAATTTGTATTGTATTTGTAGTCCAATTTATCAATATATTTTATTATTGTTTTATATTTGTAATATTATGTTTGAACAGAATTATTACTGACACTGTTTAGTAAAACTTTAAACGTATACATATTACTGAGTTTGGTTTTTCAAATGTATAAGTTATACAATTTTACCATTAGTCAAGTTTAGGATAGTTATGTATTTCGTTTGTGTGTATTATTTTGTCAGCCATTGAAATATGTTTAGGTTTTGTTCTCCAATCAAGCATTACATAACATAATCTTGGATCCTGGGAGATTCCTCTATATCTTATTTATTGTTAAAAATTTAACAAAGAAACGTACTTCTTTGTGTTATTATGTAAGATTGTATTTATATGTGCAGAGTAATATTTTGGGTTGAATATGAAATTATATTTTTTCATTTATATATCTAAAAAATTAGAGGGAATGAAGAAAATTTATTATTATGTTTTCTGGTGATCATTATTCTACCTTTACTATAACATTTCGTGGTGGTTAGTACAACTTAAATTCCCTTATGAGTAGTAGGGGAAGGATTCAGCCAAGCAGAAACTGCAACGGGGTGCTCAAGTCAGACTGATATCCCACCGTTTTCAGATTCAGCTCTCGCTTTATGTAATGAACTTTTATGTGTTTCTCCTTATGGTGAACGTCCATATCTTTTAAACTGTATATTTTTTGAAAATAAGCTATTGTATGTATAAAAAAAAGAGTTTCAATTTCAAACAAGATCAGGATAATATATCTTAGTCAATATAATGAGTGTAATAAAATTCAGTGTTAAATAAAATATTGAAGATTTTATATTTTATATTTTGATATACTTGTTTATACCGTATTGTACAGAGTGCATCAACACACCCATAATATATCCAAAAGTTACACATTCATTATTAGGGCTGTCATAATGTTTGAAGGAATAAAAAACGTGTATTTGAAATAGTGGCTACGATATTCTAAATATTTGTATGTATTACTATATTTTACTGTACTATGATAATTTGTTCTACAAACCAACCTAAAATTTCATAGCATATTCTCAATAAGATTAAGCATAAAGAATTGGACAAAAACTAGGGAAAGTATAGTAGGGTATTTCGCACATTCTTCATGCAATGATGCCAAAAAAGTAACTCCGGAATCAGTAAATTTCACCTGCTCCTACTTCACTCGATAGTTGTACATGGTAAACAGCCAGGCAGGAATGTAAATACATAGTTGTACAAAGACGCTTGCATCAAAAACCTTGCAGCTTAAATTAACAAATACATGAATCCATAATACGTAAAAGTTTTTGTACGTTTTAAGTACTACACCAACTATAAGTAATGCTCTGAATTGTAATGTTTGTAGTGGGGCTTTTCCACTTATCATTTCCCCTGTATAGCTAGCAATTAGTTTTTCATGCAATACATAATTAATAGTGTCTGAAACTGTACACTTTATATCTTGAAATATCCGCTTTAATACATTATTTTCATTAGTTGTTGAGTTTACGGTCCTAATTTATAAGAAAGTAGCATATTTGATTTCATCTCAGATTCTAAAAAAGACACGAACTAGTAAATTGTAAATAATATAAAATTCCAAATTACTAGGATCCCTATTGAAACTTAATGATACTTGTGACCATATAGTTTGCTGTTATCAGTATATTGTAGAAAATTTCACAAATCTTCAAACTTTAAACATTTTATATAAACTTAAACTGTATTTATATTACAAAACTAGAGAAGATGAAGTTTCAAATAGCACTTTAGAATGTACCAAACTCGAATTTTAGTCTGTATTAACATCCTGCTGTGTGAGACAATAACCCAGGACATGCTCATAAAATGTTGACACAAAGCGTACTGCAACTGGTTTACTAGTTTAACAACCCTCTTGGCACTTGGTATTATTGTTGTGATCCTTTCATTAACCAGCGCCTAAACACGTTTTACAACGGGTATATCCCTCTTTAGTCCTCTTTAAACAAATAACACATTTTTTCTTTTACTTGCTTTTAACGCTATATATAGTCAAACTGAAGGTTAATAACTAAACATTATTTCTGTCATTAAGAGCTGTAAAACCGTGTACCGTCATAATTACTCGACGGACAGTTAAGAATACTGTGTCAAAACTTATGGTTAACCTTATTGTTTTTAATTATACTTATTTTTTATTATGTGTGGTAGTGCTGATGTACGTAATGCTTGACTACACAATCTTAATACAATCTGAACAACATATATCCTAACATATCCCTATGATATTTTACCTTCACTATCTATTTTTTGAGCAAGCTAGTTATCTTACAAGTAACTAATTAAAAATATGAGCTTAAATAATGGATGGTAAAATTTTATTGCTTGTCCAACGTAAAAGTAAAACGTGTAGAATTTCGTATTAAAAATGTTTAGAGGTGAATAGATGGTCTGGATTAATATTAGTTTAGTGTGTGATTGTTATGACTAAACTCAGTTTAATTATTACTAAGGCATTATTAAAGGAAAATAATGAAGATTAATAAATTAATAAACGATTAATATCTTTTGGAACTGACGTAATAAAATTTAATACTCTGAGACTTACAAACATGGTTTAAATCTACCAAATAACTCTAATTTAATCTATAAAACAAAAAGTAACAATATACCTGTATAACGTGCTAAAAAGGTATTTTCTAAGAAATTATATCAGTTAGTTATATGTAAATTCAAGCTGTAAAAATAAAATAAATCCCAAAAAAATTTTAACTGCCCAATAATCCATCCGGAGGTTAGTATAGCTCATTATAATACATGTTTTTGTCTCAGAACATCAATAATATCCCCGTAGTCAAAGTGATAGATTTGTACCTTCTGCTTTTTGGGTTATTGTTAAAAAAATTACTGTTTTTTACGCAAAGAATCAAAAATGACGTAAAATATAAAACGTCTATAATTTATATATAAATTATACAAGAAATTTATTTTTTCCACCAAAGTATTACCTTGAGAACCAAAAAACTTAAAATTGAAGAGTCAGTCCATACGAGTGTAAAGTATGTGTAAAGGCAAAATAATATGTGCAAATCTAGTTTATATATACTTACATGCGTTATTAGTTGTTCAATTACTTTGCACGAAACATTTTGACCTTTTTGCTCCCAAGCTGAAAATTCATTTCCTTTCCAGCTTGTAAGACGTATATATTGACCTACTAACAATTAACCAACAGGCTGTGGAATTCCTCTACAAATAAATCAATGCATTTTCATCAATCTAACTCTAAACATTTAAAAACTTCCTACCTAGAGCTTCCTCTTAGAGCTATCGGCCTCTGGGACACTCCGGGTTTTGACATCTCTCGGCCTCTGGTGGCCCCTTCCTTTATATGCTCCTTCACTCGGAGAACTTGCAGCCTCTATGTGATCGTAGCCTGTGGCATCCTACGATCTCCGATATATCCTCTAGACCTTAGGCATCTCTAGACCTCAGACCAATCCCAGCCTTTGTGAGCATTTCGTATGTTTCCGGCCTTAAAGAGATCAGATTCCATCTTCTATGTTCACCTTGTCTCTAGCAGACTTTAGCCGCTACGTTCTCTTGGCTTTCATAAGACTATTTGGCAGTTCTAGACATTTTTGAGATTCCGGCTTCTAGTATAATCTGGGCTGTAGCTGTTCTCTGCCTCTTAAACGTAGAGTTTCTTAACAGAAAATTGTGAAATCTACAGATTGCAATAGGTATATAGTAAATAAA
This sequence comes from Homalodisca vitripennis, assembly GCF_021130785.1. Taxonomy (NCBI): domain Eukaryota; kingdom Metazoa; phylum Arthropoda; class Insecta; order Hemiptera; family Cicadellidae; genus Homalodisca; species Homalodisca vitripennis. The sequence continues at coordinate 44,717 of NW_025780411.1, read as the reverse complement.
TCTAAATATCACAAATACAATTAACTTAAGGTTTCAATAGCAAAGACAAATCTGGGGTTGCTTTGAAAGTTATTATCATATTTATAGTTTAATTGTTAGTGAATATTGGCAAGGAAACTGATGATAATATTGGGTCATTCTGAAAGACATTTTATTGCAAAGTGTTATGTAAATATAAAAATACATAGTTTTATGGCTTCTCATTTATTTTCATAATTATTTGACAGTGTTTATTCTTATATAAATACAAAATAAGAAGGACCACTGTAAATATATGTTTTGGCAAACCACTTGATGAGAACCACATTAGTTAACAAAATGGCTTTAATAATAAACTCGTTGGTAATATGTTAATTTTGATGTATACACAATAAGACTTACAATTGACCCAAATCTATTGGAGTAGCAGAGACCCAACTAATTTTGTTGTTGTTATAATGGAAACTATATTGTACATTCTGCATGAATGTAGAACACAAACGTATGCAATCACCTAATTGCATTTATAAAATTTACTCATTATTCTTATTATTTGGTACTTTGATGGCAGTGGATTTTATTTTATGAAAATAAATCGGGTATCCATGAGACGTAATTACATCGTAACAAATAGTGAGCAATCTTCCGGTAGTAATTTCGATTTATAATTGAAATAAATACATCTGACACTTAAAATTACTAGCTAAACAATATGTTTGGTAGACAAATTTATAATAAATAGTAATATTTTTATTCTGTTAGAATAATAGTACTTTAATATTGTATTGATTAATGTCTTTAAATAAAGTAAAAACATACCGCTCCTATCAGTCTGTTCAACCAAATTGATACATTTCATAACATCATTCATCCTTAAAATAGCGCATTTATTGTCATCGGTTAGAGTCATACCCTGATTGTTAGATAAAATTAAAGAATATTACAACATATCATGGATGTATAAACCCAATATATAGCCTTAGATCCCAAATAAGCGTCACAATTAAATATAAAACTGCTTGGAATTTTAAATTTGCTTTATGCTATCAAGCAACTTCTCGAACATTACTCCAACTCGTGACAGCATAGTAGCTCAAATGCTTTCGTCCTGTGCTGCTGAAAGCGAGAGTTTTTCCTGCCTCTAGTCTCATAAGAATAAACATTTAAGATAAACTATTACCAATTTATCTTAGTATTAGCAGTAAAGGTTCACGTCCATGATATTAGGAAATGACAAATCCAGAAGTGCATCCGTATAATTTGTATTAATCATTTCGTTCATGTAAGGAAGTTGATAATTAATCTCCCGTTAACTTTGTTCAACTATTGAACAAATCAACAAACTCTTATATAAACATGTTTAATCTAGATTTTATCAAATCCAAATTCAAATATCTTTATTTTTATCAAACAAAATAAATTGCATCAACAATCGTCATTACAAACATTTTCTAAAAGCTAAACACATTTCTTATCTAAATAATACTTAATATTATAAAAAGTATTTTTAAGGAGAAAATGTTTTACATTTCTTTTGAAAGTAATTGCATTACATTCTTGTTTCAGAGCGATCGGAAGGCTATTGAAGATTGTAATACAATATCTGTTTATAATCTGTCATTTGAAGTGACTGGACAGCATAGATGAGATAATGCGTGATGGATGTGGGAAGGGGTATCAGCTGTGCACTTCTTTCCGCTCTGTATATGATACACACAAGCTTTTACTAGCAGGCCATCATTATTGTGAAATCCAACTATAATATTAGCAATTGTTTACTTACAATAATCTTACAACTTACCATACCACTAGATGAAGTAAATGTCACTCATACAAGTGTATAACATCACAAACGATGATCACTTGACAGTATCATTGGGACGACACTAGAACATTAGAACGTTTTCATGAGGAGTTAAACTGTTATCTCGCCATATTGAGGTTATTATTGAACTATATTACAAAGTTTTATGTCTATCATGCATAATGTTCCAAAATAATTTATGATAACTGTACATAAACTCTGCTTATAAAATGGAGCATAGAACACATGAACATGGCCTTAAGAAATATTGATTCTTAGAAAGTATAAAAAAAGCGTATAAGACGCCTTTTATACTTACGAAACAAACAACGTATAATAACGCTAAATAAACTTTGGAAGCTACACCAATCAATTATAAACAATTTGGAGAATCTACTGTCAACTTAGTTAACTAAGCTTTAGCTAACTGTTTGACTACTACTGCTATGGTCTAATACTGACTTAGTTTAGATCAAGAGTTGGCGGTTGTTAAACAGATGAGACATCAAAAGCTAAGCTAATCTTAAGTTCATTTTAAGAAAAAAAACCTTTAAGCATACTGTTTAATAGCATTGGTGCCAGGAGCATTATGGAAAATAATTATTGGTTGTTTACAAAAAGTAAAATACTTCTAGAAAAACAAATGAATTTAACACATTAACATGTACCTGATTATTCCGTATTAAGGTGATAAAAACGGAAAATATTTCTGAATAGTGAGTTTAATAAATCAATATTTAGAAAGCTTGGCAATTTGAGTCATTTTAGAACAGTAGCCAACGTGTTATAAGAGTTTCCCTTTTAAATCTTAAATATTTAGGAAAGCAGTCCAGGAGGTACTTTAAATCAGTGATAATCGTTTATAAAAATCTATGAATAATACAGTTTAGTTACATATTCAAACAGAATTTAATACAATTCAGTGGTACCTTTTTTAATAATAACACAACGAGGTGTGCTAAGGTTCGGGTGATGATTTTCTTAGTTCTGAGGCCCGAAGCTAGAGCTGCACCACATTTATTTAATTGTTACTTCTCTGATATTTACTATCTGAGCTACTTGAAACTGTTCGACCGCTCACTTTTTATGCCTTAATTTTTAGCATTGTATCTGTTAGCTATTATCTACCTAATACAATAAAGGTTAGTTCAATCCATTATACCCTTTATAGATGTTCATCCATTTACAATTATAAGTGTAAGTAAAAACATTTAGAGACATATGGGTGTGAGCCCTGTAAAATATATTCCATACTTTGATACTGTTTGAGTAATCTCTGTAATGTTTAGAGATCAAAAGATAAGTCATGTTTGAACATAAAATACACATAAACAGATGCATGTACAAACTTGAATTTTCTCATGTTATTTTATTTCTATGACTGTACGAAAACATCGTTAATTTAATGTTTACTAACCTTGAAACACCGTTAGAGAAGGGGCAGAGAAACGATACGTGTAAACTACTTGACCTTCTCGATTTGTAATTAATTAAATTTATACTTTACTTCCATTTATTTCCAATAGTATAACCAATATAAATATAAATTTATATTTAATTCCATATAAATAATGCAAAATACAATAATTAAAACAACCGACGGTCAAGTTATAATATTCTTAAGTTATAACATGGTTGTTAGTTTACATTTTTGCTGTTTAGTTTTTATCCAGAAACAACTATAAAATAATTCTAAATTAGCTATTTGGTATATCCCTAGGATTTATTAGTCATCTAATTAGCTAAAGTTAATTTGAAAGTTTCTACGGTTTGTAATATATCGAGAACTTACATAATTTTTAATAATAAATTAGTTAGTAAACACATTCTCGGTTGCAAAAACCATATGAAATGGAAAAAGATAAGGATATTTTCACCATAAAAAACGATATATTCTAGATTACTTAGAAAAAGCTGATAATTTATTTGCACTGTGCATTGTCACTGACCAACTCAAAGAAGCAATAACGTATCTCACTGAGTACAGTTTTAAAAAACAGCACAAGAACTCATCAGTTTACAACATCATTACGGAGACCCAGACTAAATAATGTATTTACTGTAGGAGGAACCACAGGTCTACATCATATTTGAACTGTGCATTGTCACTGACCCACTCAAAGAAGCAATAACGTATCGCACAGTGTACAGTTAACAGCACAAGAACTCATCAGTTTACAACATCATTACAGAGACTCAGACTAAATAATGTATTTACTGTAGGAGGAACCACAGGTCTACATCATATGTTTTCTTTCTCCAAGATAATTCAGCAATAACGTATCTCACTGAGTACAGTTAACAGCACAAGAACTCATCAGTTTACAACATCATTACGGAGACCCAGACTAAATAATGTATTTACTGTAGGAGGAACCACAGGTCTACATCATATGTTTCTCCAAGATAATTCAGCAATAACGTATCTCACTGAGTACAGTTATCAGCACAAGAACTCATCAGTTTACAACATTATTACGGAGACCCAGACTAAATAATGTATTTACTGTAGGAGGAACCACAGGTCTACATCATATTTGAACTGTGCATTGTCTCCAACTCAAAGATTCAGCAATAACGTATCTCACTGAGTACAGTTAACAGCACAAGAACTCATCAGTTTTACAACATTATTACGGAGACCCAGACTAAATAATGTATTTACTGTAGGAGGAACCACAGGTCTACATCATATGTTTTCTCCAAGATAATTCAGCAATAACGTATCTCACTGAGTACAGTTAACAGCACAAGAACTCATCAGTTTACAACATTATTACGGAGACCCAGACTAAATAATGTATTTACTGTAGGAGAAACCACAGGTCTACATCATATGTTTCTCCAAGATAATTCAGCAATAACGTATCTCACTGAGTACAGTTATCAGCACAAGAACTCATCAGTTTACAACATTATTACGGAGACCCAGAATAAATAATGTATTTACTGTAGGAGAAACCACAGGTCTACATCATATGTTTCTCCAAGATCATTCAGCAATAACGTATCTCACTGAGTACAGTTATCAGCACAAGAACTCATCAGTTTACAACATTATTACGGAGACCCAGACTAAATAATGTATTTACTGTAGGAGGAACCACAGGTCTACATCATATGTTTCTCCAAGATCATTCAGCAATAACGTATCTCACTGAGTACAGTTATCAGCACAAGAACTCATCAGTTTACAACATTATTACGGAGACCCAGACTAAATAATGTATTTACTGTAGGAGGAACCACAGGTCTACATCATATGTTTCTCCAAGATCATTCAGCAATAGGATAACATAACCATTATAGTCTTATCACTAGTGGGAACGTAATATTGAGTCAATACGCTTTTTATGCAAATTTTATAATGTACCTATAAATATGGACTTAATTAAACAAAACATAATAGATCATGTAGACTGAATAACACATGGCACGGTACGTTCTTTTGCAATATTTTTTTTTTTATTTCTTGTTGATGCCACTTGGCATAGGCTAGGTTTGAAAACCAAAAAGCCTCTTTGAACCCTTAAATCTTTTTAGTTGTGATTGCCTTGAATTATAAATACACAAAGACATTGATAGCATGCAATAGAGAGTGATAATAACATTTATGTTTAACAATTTATTAATTAGATGTTAGTTTAAATTAGGTCCTTTCCTGTGAATTTAGATTTTCTTAAGATGATTTTAATTACAAAAGGTTATTTACAATAAGTGTGTCTAACCGTGTTTGTTAGTAAAAGATTTAAGGACATTCTATTGAGAGAAGGATAACACTTGGATGGTTGGGTTTTAGGATGATCTTCTTGCCAGGGGTCCATCAGGCCTAGTCTATGACGAAAAGGTTTGGACCGCGGTAGACAGAGCCCATGACCAGGAGACATTTAATTTTTCCTAGTGTGTGTGAGTGATGTTATAAATTTCTTTTACACAATGAAATGAATTGGTTTATTTCATTATATAACTCTATGTCTTCTTGAGCCAGAATGCTACTTAATGTTACATTATCACTAACAATTAGTCTACTGATTTTCTTAAAACATTGTTTTCTTATATAATAATTACTGGGGCATTTGAATATGAAGTGTTCTATGGTTTCTGTTTGACCTAAGGAGCATTTTAGACACATGGGGGTGAAATATTGTTTCATTTTATAGAGATTAAGGTTAAAATTTGCATGACCCAACCGTAGCCTAATGATGTTTATTAGGTTTCCTCTGCTCATGTTCATTGTATTAAACCAAGGTTTATTATTAAATTCACTCTTAATTTGTTTATACCATTTTGCTTTGGGTGAATCTTTTACATGTTGATTAAATTTGTTGATATATAATTTGTTTTGATAAGCTTTAAAATCTTGTGTACCAATGAAATATTCCTCTTCTTTATCTCCATCTCCTATCGCTTCTTTGGCCAATTTGTCTACTATTTCAATGCCATCTATACCTGAGTGTCCCGGTACCCATTGCAATGTAATATTTTTATTTCCATCTAAAATAAGTTTTATTATGTTCATCATTAATCCCTCTGGTGTGTTTACCTTACTTGCATTTTCAATTGCTACAATCGATGATTGTGAATCTGAACGGATAACATAATTTTCAAAATTGAGGGTATTTATGTACTGTACTGCTTTAAATATTGCATATAATTCGGTTGTATAGTTTGACATATATTTATTCAGAGAAAATTTTTTCTTTATGTTTATCTGTGGAATGAAGAAGGCAGCGCCTGTACCTCTAATGTCTTTGGATCCATCAGTGTAAACAATAATATGGTCTTTATAGGTTATGTGTATACAGTTGTTGAAATATTGTTTTAAACATCATGGTATTTTGATCTTTTTTAATTTCCTGATCATTTATAGTACTATTGCAGCTTGGTGTCGTTTTTTTTCCATGAACAAGGGCATATTAAATTCCCAATGCTCTATTGTAGCTATTTTCCCTTGCACAAAGTTAGGGTTAACCACTTCCATAGTATTGAGTGCAGATATAAATAGTGGAATTTTCTTTTTCTGCCAGTAAGGGTTGATGTTGCACATCATATTCATATACATCATTTTTTCATATGCTGGATGGTTTGCTTCTGATACAATCTTGTGAACTAACCTTTCGGTTAAAATTTGGCGTCTCAAATTTAGAGGTAGTGAAGCTGTTTCCAATTGTAGGGCAAGTATTGGTGAAGATTTTTGTGCTCCAGTGCAGATTCTTAGTGCTTGATTTTGAATTGTATCTAATTTATTTAGTATGTTTTGTGGCAGGTGACCAAACAAGTGACAACAATATTCCAATTTTGAGCGAATTAATGCTCTGTATACTTGTAAGACTGTTTTTGGATGAGCCCCATTTCTCCAGCAGGAAATTATTTTTAGTATGTTCAGATCCTTTTGACATTGTAAGTGTAGGTTATTTACGTGATGTTTGAATGTGAATTTGTTGTCAATTATAACGCCTAATAATCGTAATTCATTTACAATTGGAATTTCTTCTCAACCAAGGAAATATTGTCTGCTGTTATCAATAACTCTTTTTCTTGTAAATATAATAATTTTTGTTTTGGATGCATTTAAATTGAGCCTTATTTTCATAAATGTGGTTTTCCATGATGTTTAGAGCATTCTGCATTTTATCATGCGCAAATAATATAATTTTTGTTAAATGTATATAGAAGCACATCATCTGCATATTGTAATTTATATATATCATAGGGCAAATTCTTATTTATGTCACTTATATATATATATAGAAAAAAGTATTGGACTTAATACACTTCCTTGCGGCAGCCCTCTGCTGGAATTTCTTGATAGAGTGTATTCTGAATAACTTATGGTTAATACTCTGTCGGCTAGCCATTTGCTGCAATGTAAAATGAACTTAGCAGGAATACCTAGAATGAACATTTTATTGTATAGTGTGGGAAGATGGACATGGTCATAAGCGTTAGCTATGTCTAGGGATGGAGCTATTATATTTTCGCTTTGTGATAACGCATTATGCACTTCTGATGAAAAGGTGGTTAAGTAGTCTGCGCATCCTCGTTTCCTTCTAAAACCATATTGTGTAGATGGTATAATATTAAGTTTATTCACAAACCATTCTAACCTATTTCTTATCATAGTATTCATAATTTTTATGAAGCAAGGGATCAATGAGATTGGTCTATATGATGTTTCGTCACTTTCCTCTTTCCCTGGTTTCAATATACCAATAATTTTAAATTGTTTCCATACAGAAGGGATGTTAGATTTTCCATTCCATATATCATTATATATTCTAAGAATCATTTTGTGCCCATTCTCTGGTAGTAGTCGTATCAGGCTGTAATTGATATTATCCATTCCAGGTGATGTATCTCTTTTTTTGCTTAATACTGCTATTTTGAATTCATTCAATGTAAAGTTGGTTTCAAGAATGTGGTTGGTATCAGTAATTAAAGGTATAGTAATTTCAGTCACATGTGGGACATAATCTGGTATTATATTTTTAATAAATTTTTCTCCAAGTACTTCATTATTTTTTATGCAGTTATTATAATAAGTAGTTGCATGATTTTTAGTTTTTAATTAATTTATAATATGCCATGCATGAGCTGTGGAGTTGGTAAAGGCCATGCTTTGGCAAGTTTCCTCCCATCCCCTCCTTTTTGCTAGCCTAATGACCTCTCTTGTATTCAGTTGTGCAATCTGGTATTTATGGTAATTAATAGGGGTCATAGCTAATCTAAATGTTTTTAAAGCTAATCTTCTTTTAGCTACTGCATGGGAGCATTCCTGAGTCCACCATGCTTTGGGTTTAAATGTAGTTTTTTTCATTATGGGTTTTATATCAGGAATATTTTCTTCTACAGCCTGGTAAATAATTTCATATAGATTTTCTATGTTATGATTTAATTCATTTATTTCCAGATTACTAATTTTCTCTTTTAACGTGTTTAGTATACCCTTTCCAATTGGCTTGTTTATAATTTTTCATGTTTGGACAATTAGACTGTTGATTTTTAAAATAAACTATAGGCCTATTGGGGTTATTATTATAATGCTCTTGAAATTGAATGTAAATGGGAAAATGGTCGCTTCCCATAGGGTCATTTCCTACTTTCCAGGTTAACAGTTGTGCATATAGTTCTGGAGTTATAAAGGTTAAATCTAGGATAGATTGCCATTTAAACATGTTGTTTACTGTTGTATAATTGTGATCATTATTTAAAATAAAATTGGAATCATTATAGACCTTAAAAATTGAATTGCCCCTTCTGTCGGCTTTAGTACAATTCCAGAAAGGATGATGCGCGTTGAAGTCTCCACCAATTAGAGTATGTCCACTATCTTTAGAAAATAATTCGTTGTACCAGAATGCTGGATTTATATGTTTATTGGTGCAATATACGTTATATAGTTTAATAGGAGAACTTAAATTATTAATACTTATAGCTAACAATTGTAATATATGATCGTTATATTCTCTAATAATCTTAAAACTTATACTAATATGTATAATAAAGGCTACTCCTCCATACGAGTCGTTCCTATCTAGCCTGATTAGTTTATAATTATCGTCAGTTAGCATATCATTTGCTTGTAACCAGGTTTCTTGTATAAGTGCTATATGAATTTCATTTTGTATTAATGTATTAATTACCTCTGGCCACTTAGATTTAAGTGACCGAGCATTCCACTGAATAATATTGATCATAATTTTAACTTATTTTTATTTGTTTTTAAGGTTTGTTTTACCAACTAGCTGTAACGGTCGATTATTGCTTCTATTATTAGGTTTAACTATTGTTCCTACTGATTGTTTATTGGTTTCAAGAGTGTATTTAAAACACTCTCTTATTATATCATCAACTTTTTTTTGTTTAAAATTTTTTCTTCCTGAATTCGGTTGAGCAACTCATCAACTTTGCTGCGTAATACAATTTTTTTTTGTTCCCTATCATTAATCAGGGTTTGATCTGGTAATGAAAGTTTACTTTCAACACTTGGACTTGATTGGCACGATTCCGTTTCTAGATTTCGTATGTTATGGTTAGATTTATTTTTACTTATATAAGTATGTTTTGGTTTATTACCATATCTATCTCTATTATTAGGCCTATTACCATATATTTCTGGACTGATATTGGTTTTGTCATCATTATCACTTACCTGTGACATAAGTGGAAGGTATCTACTATTATGGCTAAATTGGTTTGGTATGTTTCTTAGGTTGGGAAAAGAGCTATGATCATTAATATTAACTTTTGCCATTTGTGCGTAAGTTATTTGATTATGCCTACTCTTAGTATATTTTGATATATTGGGATGATTAAGGGGGTGATGTTTACTACCTTCTAGATAAGATTCTTTATGTATGCTCATCCTCTCGAGAATACATTTTTGTCTTACATACTCTGGGCACTTTTTACTATTGCTAGCATGTTCTCCATTACAATTAATACATTTTGGTGTTATATCGCACTCATTTGAATGGTACTTTTGACCACATATTCTACATAGTCTATCTTTATCACAGGGTGTGTTTGCAACGTGCCCATAACTAAAACATCTGTAGCATTGTCTTACTGGAAGCATATAAACATCTACCATCATCCTGACATAGTTTAGGGTGACAAAATCTGGTAATTTTTCGGAATTAAAAATAATTTTCATGTAATGGGTACTTACCAACTCTTTGTTGATCCATTTTTTTATTCTATTTGCACTTAATATAGTATATTCACATAAACTCTCTTCCACTATTTCTTCTTCGGTCACATCAGGCTCAACATAAACTACACCCGTGCACTCAACTTTATTGGCAGGTACGAATACCAAATACTGTTGCAAATATTGTGAGTCTACAAGATTATTGGCAGCACAATATGTCTTACAAATAACTTTAAGGTTTTTACCTACCCTTATTATGTGGTCTATATCTTCACAATGATTTTTCATTATTTTCCCTACGGCAAATGGATTGATTTTCTTTTTATCTCTACTTTTGGATAATAACTTCAAATGGTCCACTAGAGTGTGACTTATAATATCTAATGGTTTTTTGTTTTTTTACTTGGAAAACTAAAGTTTTTATGAGTGTGTAGGCTTATTGGTGTTAAATTTTCATTATCGCTCTTTTTCCTTTTTCTTTCGTTATTCTCCTCTACACTAGGGGTAGCCTGATCAATCATTATACAATCTGTTTTATTAGGTAAAAGTGTTTTAGATACCGCCAATTCCGTTTCCATGTCTGCTATTGTGGCTAGACTTTCCGCCATGGCGTCCAGTCCAGCCTGACACAGTAATATTAAGAGTTGCTTAGTGTATTACTTTTTAATTATTATTGTACAATAATAAAAGGAAATTCCTAGTTTTAATGTACTACCAAAAGGTAACTAAAGACAATTTAGTTTGGCAATGTCTACATATTGACAGGTTAATACACTGACTAACAGGAATAATCAAGTCAATTAAGGCAATCACAACTTAAACTAATTTGCTATTCACAAATTACGATACTCTCTTAATAGTAGTCACTCCGGGAATGATGCTCTTTTGCAATAACCGACCACTGACAACTGGAGAGGCTGGTGATCCTCGTTGATTTTTTAAAACTCTCTATAATTTTGGATTCTTTAGGTTTCATTTTAGTTCCTTAGTCAGTATTAAACATAAAATGTTTATTGAAAGTCAATGAGAATACCAATTATGAACTATTGAACTGTAAATGAGCATTCAGATTTGTCAAATGTATTTGATTTGTATTTTTACATAGAAACAGATACATCGAAACTGTATCTAAGGCCACAAGCTTGTAGAGTACGGGGGCTTTACAGACGAAAGATTGAAAAGGCTATCCAAGTGATAGATTACCTCCTTACTCGATCTGTATCGTTCCAGAAGATTTATTTCTCATTTCAAGACTGTTGCTGTGGTCTACACACGTCATCGATGTTCGCATAAGTCGGTTTTAATCAACACCTTCTATAATTATCTAATATGCGATAGTTCTCTCTATTACTGATTAATAGTTTTATCATTAGTTCTTTATTACAGATAAAAATAAACCCATCACTAATGTTTCAAGTTTATGATTTTAAAGTAGAAGTTTAAAAATTGCAGGACCGGTAGTCTATATTTTATCAAAACATTTTCACAGATAAAGATACGCAGCATAACCTGTCTAGCAAAGGTACTGAAAATTAGTGTAAATACAATGAAGCCACAGCCAATAATGAAACTTAAAAACAGATAACTACTTTCCTATTGTATCCTGGTAACCATAACACGTATTTTTATACACTTAGCTGTCTCGCTTTTTAATATGTCCACACAAAAATTCAGAGAGTGATGAAAATTTCTATTGAAGGAGATTGGTCACTCAAATAGTAGTCGTAATTCTCAAATATATATTTTGAGACTACGCACCTCAAAACGTGAAGGCCAGACTGAATTGGAGAGATTAGTAAGAGAACAACGTACGCTAAGCAATGTTTCTCACTAGAACACTACGTCACTCAGTCTGACATGTGCCAACTCTGTAAAAGCACTGCAATGTAGTTATTACTTATACTGGGTACAAACAATATGGGTAACGCCACTTTTACCAGTAAGCCATTTGTAGCAAAGCGACTGTCCTTACACTGCACATTACATGTTTATGAGATAACGTTTACAGATATAGCGTGTAAGTCACGTATGGGGTACGGCTGCTTAAAAGTTATGTTATACATTTTTCAGGTAATAAAAAAAGTTGTAGTGTTGTCGAATTTGAAGTATTTACAGTATTTTAGTCGTGGTATGTAATATAACACGTACACTTTGTTGGTAATCTGTGTATAAGAATAACATTTAACAGATGATTTTAATTCCAAAACTGTTTTCTATCAGATATACGATATTATACAAACATGATTTTTCGTCGAACGTGAGATAAAAAAAACTCTAGTACTCTCTATGGTAGTCAGTATGATTTATACAAAATTTATGAAATTTTAAGTCTACACCCGTAAATGGATTAACTTACAAATAATAAAATCCCATCGGGGCTTTGTGGTAAAATAATAATTTATAGTGCATATTTACAAATTTTAACTTTATGTTTGTAAATAGCCTCTCAATATTCTATCAAAATTATCCACGGAATCAATAATATGTCCGTGTTTTTATTTGGTTATCCAAATAAAACAAATTATTTGAAGCAGTACAAACTATGCAGCAGAAACATATGTACAGCCAAATTTATTTAACATTTATACTATATCGATAATATTGGTATCTTAAGTAGTATTTTTTTCAATCCTGATGTACAAAATCGTACATGTATTAGGCGTCTTACAACTTGTATGTAAGACTTATATAATATACTTCCGCTCTAAAATATTTACGATGCCATACATGCGTTTGTTTTGGTATCCCGATCATTAAAATATTAATATTGGTAAAGTAAGACTAAGGCAGGTACTACTGTAAGAAGTAATCAGCAATTTTTTGCATTTTATTTTTGAAACCATAGCAAATATTGAAAAGGAAATGTGTTTTATAGATGCCGTTTCTATGTAGACATTCGTAAAAAGATTTAAGTGTTAGTATTTAAGATTGTCTTTATATTCCTTTAATTTTCAATGATTTGATATATTTATTCAAATCTTTTTTCAGGTCAAATACTGGCTTGTGTGATCGTATTAATGTGAAGCACGCTTCTTCTCGGGAAGTAGACATTTGGATGATAGGATTTACATTGAGGCCATATGTTCGTTCACAGAGTATCAACATGCAGCTTTAAACTTGGTATTATTTATAGCATTCTATACCATCAGAGCTTTCAGCAAACACAACAAGTAAATTGGCACGGGAAGAGTATATTATAATATATTGGGAAATCAAAAATTACTTCAACTTTAACCATAAAGTTTTACGTGGTTTGTACTATTATACATTTGTAATAGCTTTTTATAAATTTTGTTTTAAAGGGCTTCAAGAAAAAACATTCTTAAAATTCGAAACTATTAAAATGGTTATGCTTTTATAACTAATTTAATGGTTTAATTCATATTATGCTCGTAAATGACGTTTTACTTACATAATCGTCAATATACGAGTATATTGAGAGAAAAAAAATATTTAAAAAATTAGTACACAAATAATCTTATTTACGTAAAAAATTGTTTTATAGAGTGAGGTCTACTAGATGAGAGTGTAGTAGAGAAGACAGTTTAGGGTGTAGCTCATATACCACGCCACGTACTTAGCCTCATGCAACCAAAGATGTGATGAGTTCCCAAACTGTCCACCTGCCGGAAAACCACAAAGCTTGTCTCAGGGACGTTCTCAGTCTGTAACTTTGGCACTCTGAAAAATTACAAGAGCTGTTCCTAATCAGCTGCTATATAATAAAGAAGCTTGGAGATACTGAATTTTGTAAAAAAGTCAATTCTCTAGGGCCAATAGTAAGGTAATAATATCCATACTAACCAGGTGGTTATATTATGTTATTAATATTATATTTAGTTCATATGATTAATAACTAAGACTACTAAGTACAGCTGACCATATTGATGGTATTACCTACAAGGCATATTATTTGTTGGGTTTTATTGGCAGGTCAACAAGAGGCTTCAGATCACATCATTCCTTGTTTGTATTTTACAGATCAATGAAGCGCTCCTTACTTAAATATGGTGGTGTGATTTGGTCTCCATAGCAACTGGGCCACATAGATGAGTAGAACAGAGTACAGGCTCGCTTTTTGAGAATGCTTGGTGATCACCCGGGTTTCACCTACTTGGAAAACCAATACCACAACTGGAACAGCTTTACTCTCTACAACCTCTCCATCGTTGGCGTGTATATTTTTTGATATGGCATTTCTGTTGATGCTCATTAATGGACTGTTGGATTGCCCTGATCTCCTGGTGTTTGATAGATGTTAGTGAACCGAGATCCCATTCAGTCTTCATTAAGATCTTTCTCCCTACATCCTATTCAAATATCTGTGAAGTTGAAAGGCTTCAGAAGCTTGGCGGCAAGACGGCTGAGACATTTTTCATAGATAGTTTCTTCTTTCAACGGGAAAGTTATGCAGTTTGTCCTCTAGGTAATGAATGATCTGTTTTACTCAATTATGTAATGCACTGCACTTATGTTGTTAGTCGTTTACTCTGGTAGTTACACTTTTTGTTATTGTTCTTGCTGCTGTTAATATTTTCTTATATAATTGTTCTGTTATTATATTATAATTAATATTATTTATTATTGTAAACATTTAAAATTCTATAGGGTTTCTTACTTCTATTGTTTGTTACTGTTATTGCAGTCTATTATCGTACTTTGTTATGGCTTGTTACTTAAGTATTTATATAGCTTTATCGTGATTACTGTCTACTATATATTTGTACTGTGATATCTACAGTTTGCCATGCAACTTACAACTATATGACAAAAAAGGTGTGTACAGTATAACTAAATAAATCAATATTTTTATTTAATAAATCTATACTATCACTCTATATTTTTATGTAAAACATGTACAAATTTTTGTTTCTGTTAGCAATTCAAATACAAATTGTGAACTTACAAACGTAACGTGAAAATGAATCAGTTACACACCATAGATTTCTTGAAGCATTTAGATATTATTATGCAGTGTACTTAAATTAATGCATGAACAACTAATAAATATGCCTTCTTCCCATTAGTTATGAATTTTTGATACTTTTTTAATACATAACAATTTAATCTTTTAACAACTAGGAACTTCTTAAGATTTCTTATGTTTTTAGATGTAGGCTGGTGTATAATTACGTTTTATATTGGGAAAACGTAATATACATTCGCAGTCTAAACTTTGTACATATCCAAGAATGGCTTGTGTAGAAAAATTTAACATATTGTGGGCACCGGGTATATTAATGAAAGTACTACCTTTTAGAGAAAGAAGAACAGTTGACGAACTGGATGTACTGGCAAGCTTCATTCTGATGTAAAATAAGCTAATGCGGGCAGTTCTAGAAAGAAACACAGATTTGGAGTTCGTCCATGTAGAAAGCTACACAAGGCACTCGACCGTGTCATCCAAGAGGATTGCTAGTCGGAATTTTATTTAATTGTATTCTGTGTTTGTATTTGTAATGAAGTGTTTCAAATGATTTTAAACGAAGCCATATTGTACCAAAACATTTCAATAATATTTCTTAAAAAGTAGTTACACTAAACCACTACAACTTACTGTTAAAAAATATTTCTAAATAAATAGTTTTTTATTTTGGTATTTTGTATCTTTTTTAAGCAGTGTACAGTAACATAAAACCAAATTAAATGACATTGCATCTTATCCTTATCATGGAACATGTAATACTACTCCAGTAATACTTACTTAGGGTTAATGGGAATACACAGACACGCAAGAACGTAAGAAACGTTTAGATAGTTTTTGTAAGGAAATTAAAGCCACCTGGCAGAGAACATTTTTTCCAGGTTTTCGGTAATGTTGTAACGGCGCGGCGGCGGCCACTATAAGCCGCATTCAGACAGTTTTCTTTGTTGCATCCGAGCGCCGAAGGGAATGCAGAAATGGAGGCCTTCTCCTTTCTCCTATATAGCATCGCTTCTTTTCTTGATATGCTTTCTTCCGGTTTATTCAAATATTTAAGTTAGCACCTCAGTTTTACGTAATAAAAATATAGTTGTACACTACCTAGTTTAAATTTCAGTTTATAAAACGTTCTTAAACACGAGTGAAGTGTAAATGTTATATTGTGACATTTTTATATTGTGACTCTTCGGTACAAGTAACTATGTAACCTAATATGTAAAGAACTAATTTATAAATTATTTTTAAAAGCTGTTATGAATATAAACATTTTAGTCCTCTGAATTTTCTCGCTCAAGTGGTTTTTCTAGAAGTAACTCCCAATGTGTAATAAAAAAATCTCGCACATATAGGAATAACTTGGTTGGTTGCATTTATACGATTTATGTATGGGGAGTAGGAGAATGAGCAAGTTTCAATATTTAAAAAAGTGACGTAAAAGGACATAGGAACTTGACATCGTGGAAATATGCACCTACCTTCATATACTGTGCTATGAATATTTTTATTTTCATTTAATGGAAAGACTGTATAAATAAACATATTTTTTCTTTTTTATGAAAATACATCATAATCTTCGCAAACAATCTTTTATAATGCATATTTGAAAATTAAACGTAACGACTAATAAATTTTTCTTCGTTTATGTTATAATATATACGTTTTAAGGATTGAACACAATCCTCTTCTTCAGATTTCAGTACATAATGCATAATTTTAAGTAAATACAAAGATTAAACGTCAATGAATATTGCGGTGATGAACTTGCTAAAGTTTTGGTTAGTAAAATAACGAGTTATACATAAAAAAAACTCAAACATACACCTCAGGGTTGAAGTAATTGATGCAAGTATGTACCAGGTCAATGTATATCATAAGCGCATTGAACAACATATTATATGCATTTACATACCACATCGTAAAAACATTACAAACTGAGTTAAATTATTTATTATATTTTAATGCTTGAAATTATAGGTGTTTTAATGTAAAACGTATTCATTAATATTCATAAGATATGCAGCAAATATCTACATGTTATAAAATGAAATCTCACATTTATGTAGAGTTTTCCAACTTTACAGGCCATCGAATTAGAATGGTTTAATGTATATTTAATAAATGTAAATGTATGTGTATTTAGTTACTGTTTATGTTAACTAAATATTAACTAGTTACACTGCAATATTTGACATGCCACACATGTCCGCATCGACACCAGACCGTCGTGGCCGCACCATGCCCGTACCGCCACCGATAGTTGAAGTTTGAATTTTGACGGGCACGGTGCGGTCTACGAGCGGCATCATATGTTGGTTACTGTTGCGGTCTTCTTTTTGAAACTATTTAAGTAGTCTAAACGTTCTATTTAATTGCATTATTTAGTATAGCCTACTAATTCTACATCATATGTTTGCGTACAAAATCATATTTATTAATAAAAGTATTACTTTTTTACTTTAGAGTAAACTAGTCATATTTTCTTATTGTGCTATAATTACAACAAATTTGAAAACTATGTTGTACATTAAGTAATTTTAAACAACTAAATTCAAACTATGTAAAATCTATATAAAGTTTTCATTTATTAAGGAATAACAAGCATGTAATTATTTGCGCAAAATTCTATTCGTCTTTTATGTACTGAAGTTACTTGATAAATTTATTCTGGTATTTTGCATGAGTCATATTTAGAATGTATCTCTGACATTTTTATACTTTATTATTTTCAATATAGTACAGTAAAGTAAAAATAAAAATATTTTATTTCCAATAAGATTTTCAAACAAGAAAAACCCATGATATCCAGTATATATTTTACAAATATTTACTATGTTTTACAAATTATTATAAAAAGGCTTGAGGGCAAAACTTGAAGGCACGCCCCCTGAGTAGGATAATTACAACATGCTGTAAATGTGACAACTAACTGTACCGTCTGAGTGGACTTGTCAATATCACATCCAGCTTTATTACTGCTATATTTATATAATAACAATATTAAATTAGATAGCTAAATAATTGATACACGGTTATGTTCAATTTGGATACAATTGTAAATATGATAAACCAAAAATAAAGTGCTAAGTAATTCTTTAACTGAATTCATATGTTTATCTTAGATACATTACTGGGAAATGTTTGTTATTATACTTATGCATTTCATAAACAATTTTCAATTCAAACACAATGATATAGGATTACATTTTCATATTTTACTGATAGTTAGTATCTCCAGGGATGTTTTTGTTTCTTCGCTTCTCTGCCAACGACCCATGAAAATAATAATTGACCGAAATAAATCCCTCCTAAACCTCCAGATTTCTTACAATAACCTAAAACAAAGTTTTTTCCAAAAATTCAATCATGGACTAATCTACGATTAAAAAATATTGTATAATAATATTTAAATCTCAATTTGAAGCGACATATAGCTCTAGAAAAGAGAAAACTCCATTGAATTACTAATATAGTGTAAGTTTTTCCAACCACAGGACAAAAATCCAAAACAGTTTTTTTCCTGTATACTCGTTGTCATAGTAGAAGCAGTAAGAACAGTCTACCCTTTAATCCTGCTTAAATTTGCTAGGGCATAACGGCCAGATGAGGCAAGTCATACGGCACATGTTCGGAACTGTTGGAGATAGACAGAGAGACTCGTTCATTAAACAGTCAAGCCGCAGTGGGGCCGTGATACGGTACAGTCTGTGGTCTGATATAGTAGAGTCATCAATCACGCCTCTCAATCTCGGTTGACTTGTCCGCTATATTTATGGTAAAATAAAGGAATCAGTCAGCTCCCCAGGTTCTCTTATGAGTCGTTGTAAGTATTTTTATAGCACCTAATTACTATTAAATTAACACACCAGATGTGTACATCAAGATAAAGATGAATAGGTAAAATATTTAGCTTCTTTTAAACAATATCTTAATCGTAAACAGGAACTATTCTGTAAAAAAGATATTAGTTTTCGAAATATATATATATATTATCTCATCAACTATAATTAATGGAGGATTTCTTTCATATAATTACAGAATAAAGGTAGTGCAGCTTGTCAACTGCTTTGATACAATTAACGATTTAATACAATAGTTAGTTTTTTAAATCGCATTTTGCAAAAAATAGCCTAAAGCAGTAGGTGGGCTTCTTTATTAACTAGTTTGTTCATACGTTCCCACTCGCTTGGTCGCGTACTGCCCGTTACAATTTCATGGCTTTGATATAAGGGATGTTGGGTGGAACCCATTACTCCGTGCCAGAAATTTTCTTTCAGAAATAAAGCCACTTTCATGTACAGATACGGTTTTCCCTTTTACAGTTAGAAAAAATTACATTTCAGGTGTATATTATCTATACCATATTTAGGTTATTAAAAGAGCAATAATTGAAATATATCTTATAAAATATTACTTGTATGTTACCTTTTATCTAACTATTTTACAGTAATTTCGTAGATATTTGTCATGAATATTTGTAGCTATAAATATAATAGTTCAATTGAATATCTATAAATTACAAATTTTGCCGTTTTTTACTATAAAATTTAAGTAAATATTCTAAGAACAGAATCAATAGTCTACATAAAATATTCCAACTCATTGGAAAGGAATTCTATATAATGCTACAGCGTTGTATAAAATCTTTATTATTCCACCAAATATTTCAGATGTAAAGCAGAATATAAATTTTTACGAATGATCTTAATTATTATTTACTTTAAAAACAAAACTTTTAGATGGATTTCATGTACGTAATCAAACTTGTACACGCACACTTTTAAATGTTGAGTTCATCATAGACATGAAACGTTACTGACCATTTAAAAGGACAACTATTCTTTTTTTGCGGGTATATTGGTGTATAGTAATGTTCGCAAAGACATATTGACACAGAACTTGTACTATGTTCTTTACATAATATACAATTTAATATTTAATTTGACGCATAGATTTTTGGGGAAAACTAAGATAAAATGTGGATATAGTAAACTTATAAACTGAAATTACATAAAATATTACTAATTAGAATAAGTTTGAGTTGAAGGAGTAACCACACAGATGTACTAAATACATTTGTAGTTTTCTGACATTTAAATGACAACTCAACAGCGTCAGTGTCAGGTTTAGTCCCTCAGAACAATGAAATCACCACCAAGAGACGTTTCCTTTGTCACACATACAGCAGGCCGATTTTGTACTGACTATTTCAACAATTTGTATTCCTTGATCTTTTAATTTATACTTCTTACTTGAATAAAATAATAAAATTCTATGCTAATAAAAATAGCAATAAAGTTGTTATTTATAATACATATTTAATATTAGCCTATAATAATAATGTTTTTCCTATTAAACAAAAAAGAATTAATTTGTATCTATGTAAAGAAATTAAATAGCAATCAATGACCTTATCCATCTATATTTAACCTGTATCTCTTGTTATTTTATACAGTTATAAAAACCCCTTTACTTATATCCTAGTAAAAACACTGTTTTATTTCTTTTGTTTGTTTTAGGTTATGATTTTTCAGTCTAGCTTCTTTTTACACCTAAATTAGTATTAGCAATTACAGCAAATATATGTTTTATGATCACAACAAATCTGTAACGTAGAACTGAACGAAAAACAATTGTTGTAATCAGTACTATTAATACTTTGTAATGGTTAAAATTTATTTAATAAGAGAGTTGTTAAACTACGTGAAAGATGGACATTTAAAAGACAAGAATTATAGTTAGTAACAATGAATGTAGGTCACGAAAAACATGTTGGTACCATATTTGTATCGTAAATTGTTGAAATAAGTTGAAGAGACAGACTTATTTTGTTATAGCTCCCTACTTTAACTTGATACTTTTTTTCTAATAAACTCAAAGTAGGTTATACTTGATAAGCCTAATCGCTTCACTTTAATGAATAAAAATTAAATTTATTATTGTTTCATAAATCTTGCATAACTAACTAAACTCGCCAATACCTTATAGATTATCATCCTATCAAAATCTGGATTTCTTAGTGTTATTGTAAATCGTACAACTCAACAAGTCTAAACATATTTATACCTATTTATGCCTGTATCTTGTAAAGAAATTATCCCTAAATTCACTTTTTTGTGTGTGCAGAACTTTAAAATGCGGTATTAGATTTTAAGGCATGTCAAACGAAGGTTTATCAGTATTTAGAGTCCCAAGATAATTTTTCGAACTATGCCTAAAGCTGGTTAACTTTGATTTAATAAACATAACAAACAGCAATACTACTATAACATATACTAATTTATGATGATATTTAGGCGGATTTTGCTTAATTGACAAACATCATATGTTTTAAATAAATATGACGTGCATAGTTAAAGGATTGTTGTCCCCTCTGTAGAATAATTCATTCAAACTGTTCCGTTTGTGGACAAACACTGAAACGCTATAACAAAGAGAGAGTTCCAAAGCTAAACGCTCTTGTTAGGTAAAACATAACCTTTCACTCCACCTGTAATTTTAGAGAAGCTGAACTCTAATTCAATTATAACGTGACAGTGTATTTGTTATCAAGCCTCTGTGTTTCATATTATTCTCATGATTCGATTTAGAGATCGTAAAGTAAAAACGTGTATGAAATTATATATATATATATAATATATATATATATATATATATAAATATATTTAGAATAGATTACTCATACAGTTAATATAATAAACTTATTATATGTTTTGTATTTGATATGTTTATCTAACTTTTACCAAGCATATTGAAATTAATTTTAAATTATGTAACGTTTATGAGACGAAGGAAAATATATTGCATACGATTTTGAAATATTTTTAGTAGTAAATGATTTTAAGCACGTTCAACTATTAAACTATAAAACATAGTCAAAAATAGATCCAAAAATTCTAAAGAAAATCTCGTGCCAGATTAGTTATTGCATTCTTGTAAATAATAACTCCCTTCCCATAAAGAGCATAAAGATAGATGAGGCTAATCTCATAAATTCTGTAAGTGATGATCGTGTTATATCTGAATATGATTAAGGAAAACTGATTAAACCAAGAAAACAAAATATTTAACACTTTTACGATTTGGAATATTTATTTGAACAAATGTAAAACTCTAAATTCAATTAAAAGCTGCATTGGATTATAATAGTTAACGTAGAAACCATTCTTCTTCATTTAAGAAGAACGTTAAATAAAATTGCACACAAAATCGTTTACTCGTCTTACAAACCCTTTTTTTAAGTTTAAATTTTAAGGAAGGAATCTAGAAACTCCTACGATCCACATAGCCTTGGTTGGGCTCTAATAAGCGTAATGTGTGCATTTTAGCCTCCTTAAATACTCCAATGTGTAGTATGTTATAATTGAGAAACTTATTTTTGTAGAATCTTACGTACCTATTACGTTACTGTCAACGTACTAACTATTATTAAGATTCTTAAGCAACAAAGTTTATTATAATAGTTTTAGTTTTATTATTACAATACCAATTACACGGTAAGGTGATTTTAACCAATGATGTCATCAAGGGAAGTTACTAGAACACTAGATACAGGGAAAACTATCCAGGGTGAGTACAGGAATAGTGTTATAGAAATGGTCAAGTGGGAGATGTATTATATAAAGTTGTCAAGTTGATCAAGTTGAGGAACAACTTCTGCAGGAGCTCGCTCGAGTCCAAACATAAAAAGACGGACCGAACAAAAGACTCAGCAGCATCACTCAGAAGAATGCATACTATGTATATATCCTTTAATTTAAACGTGATGTTAATTGTTTTGTTTAGTACGTGCACGCTTACTTTCCTAGTTCTTAAAAGATAACATTAAATAAATTCAAATGCAGTTTAATTTCATTAAATATTTTATATTATCGTCAAATAGATAATGATATATATATATATATATATATATATATATATATATATATATATATATATATATACAGAGGATTAATTATATATATGTGTATATTCCATTACAGGTTTCTTTAGAATCGATACGTAAAGTTTTATTGTTTGGGATATAACATGGGAGTATTAAAAGGATTAAAACAATTAGGAAAAAAGTCTCTATCGAATTAAAGAAAATCTAGATTGTGTGTTTATAAAGTGAAAATTGGCTTTCGGCTCCTTGAATATTGGATTTTAGGTTTCAATTCTTTCAAAATTTGATTTGGCAATGGGTAATATAATAAAATTATCTGGTCTCATGAAAAGATTTCAAATTAATACAATTTTTTCATCCAGACAGAAGGGTGAGGCGAAACTCACATTCTTATAAGTTTTAATATAAACTGAAAAGTGAACACAACGAAAACAAGAAGACCAATTTCTGATCACTCTATTTAAATTAGTAGGTACCATAAAAAAATGTCAACTCAAGACTTAAATGAAGGCAATATTGGATTATAATATACATCTTAAAACCATTACTTTTCTCTTAAGAGAGTATTAAAAACGTTTCAATATAACGTAACACAATAGGGTGCCTTTTACTTGGCAGTACAAACTATATGTACTATGAAATGTATAAAATATAAAACTATAGAAAATATATAGACAGCTTTGAATCTTTCAATACATTATACTGCAATACAATATTAACATAAAATGCAAAACCTATTCATTCAGTAGGCACCACATCTTCTCAAGGATTCATAAGTTAATTTCAATAAAACATGACGTCAATTTCAGATATCAGAACACTTAATACGGAGTAACAGTTATAATGCAATGTTCAAATCATTATATTAGACTATGCTTTGTAAATACTGCTGTGGAAGTAAACATATCATTTAAAAACGATTAAATTGCTTAGATATTGTGTTTCGCGCGAACATCATAAAGCAAATGTGAGAAAGCTATATCCAAGGCGATTACGGCAGTAGTGTCAAATAAATGGTAAAAATATATGCTATTTTATATCAGGTGTCAAGTTTTCCTAATAAATAGTGTTAATAAAGTGGAAAACATGTAAGCAAGTAATAAGTTCAGATGAATATCTGCAGTGTCCTAATAATCTAATGCCTACTAAATTTAACTTACTTCAGGAAGTATTAGTATGCTTGCATCTTTGTGCGGCATTTGTGTATTAGAGAATGAATGAAGTATAGCGCATTCGTAGAGGAACATCTGCAGTTTAATTATACAACACGAGGGTGAGTCTGCATATAAAAGAAGAGGCTCAATAAAAGACAAAAATCAGCACGAGACCGTATCGTCAGCAGCGCTCAGCATGTCTTCTAACCGTAACGTGAATTATGTGTGTCAGGTAGGAATATCTTGGAAGAAACCTCATTAGGTACACTTAAAAAAAATTATAATATGTGTTTTTATTTTATCCTACACTGTGTAAAATATATAATACATATATTTATTGAATAGTACATTGCGTGAGTGATTAGGTATTTTTTTATCTTTTTCAAAGACAATTCCTTTTATTTTATGTTTTAGATCAAATTATTATTACACGTTTATGAGATAAAATATGTGTTAATACTTTCTTTCCCTTATAGGGCAGTTTAATTAGTTTATTTTCATGATGATACAGGTACATGTCAGAAAAAGGCAATGAGTCCCTGACTTTACGTGATGCAGTAGAGTATTTCGATGAAATTAGTTTCATTTTGTATTTTTTTTTTGTGAAGTATTCTGTAGTATATGTAGTTCAATTTATGATCTAAAGGTACCCGTGGCTTTTTATTAATTACATGTGTAAAAACATACGTGAAAACTAAATGTACGAAACCTGGATTAATATCCTATTAATTAAATGAGGTTCTTGTTGTACTATGATCACTTCATACCAATCCATATAATTATTTTCGGACCTGTTTCGGGTGTTCAGTTTTACATTCGATATAGCTTTGTTTAAATATGTGATAGGATAATATGTATGTCTATATCGTGCATAGGTGTGTGTTTATGTACCAAAAGTTTAATGGAATTTTACTTCGGCTATCTAATGTTAACAAAAAATTAGAGTCAGATTTGGCTGCGAGTTTTACGATCTTTTCCGGACGTGAACGGCTTCACACACGTCCAACTCTATGTGTGTCTGTAGTTTTCCAATCATTTTATTTCAGTTTATAAAACTTTGACTGGATTATTCGTTTTTTTTCACATAGTAGTACGGTAACTCAGCCAACTTTAATCAGTATTTACTATTAAAAAGGCAATTGATACACATAAGATTTACTACAATTGTACTATATAATACAAATAATAAAGTGTATGATAAATACTATATGTTTTATTCAGTACTAAATCCAACCAGTTGGTTTACCTAATACTATGTAAAAATTGAACGTTTTACTGCATTCTGTTTTGGAAATTCCACTTACTCACTTTCAATTAACTATAATTTGGAAAGTGGCTCCAGACTTAAAATCTCAAAGTATTATAAATCATAAAAATAATATTCGTTTTTAGTTACATCATTAGGGCACTTATAAATAATAAATCCATTATTAAAATTGTTATAATTGTGGTTTACTACCATAAAATCTAAATTTAGGCAGCTTCACCCAAATAAATATTAGTTTTTTGATTGGGAACTTGTATTTTGAAACAAAATATACTTTAAAAGACTTATCTGCAATATAACTACAGGTATTTTATACCTATAATTTGAGGTTTTACCTGTAGCTGTCACTCTTGGCAGCTTTCTCCTGCTTCTTCACCTTTTAAGCAAAGACCGCCTGTGAAAATGAACAAAGCTCCAGGTCAGTTTAAGAAAATGGCAGGAGTGGGTTTAAAGACTCACGGCTCAGTTGTATGAGGCATTTTCTATCCTCAAACCAAAAGCTAACATTACACACTTAACTCGTACACTATTTTAACACAGTGAGACAAGGGAAGGTGTATGTATACATATATACATTCTATCTATATTAGTTTTTTGGTTCTGGGGACGTTGATCAGAGAAAATCAAACAAAACTCCCGAAGTGTTGGCGTATCAACTCCAAACACAGAAATAACAAAAACCTTTAGAGATTGGATCTCTTGTTTACCGCATACGGAAACATCGCCTAAATGCTAAGACTCATTATTATTTATTATACAAATTATACAGAAGAATCGTCCCTGAATCAAAAATACTGAATCAAAAAAATGTGCGTTTATGTCTACGGTTTATTAACCAGGAATGCAAGTTATTGAAAATACAATTATTTAGAAGATTATATAGCATGTAAAACGCCAACAATGCGTTGTACATATATTTTTCAGATCGGTATCCCTCTGAGGAACTGAACAAGTCCCATATTTTAAACATTGTTTACAATATGTGTGTACCGTTTGGAAAGGTAACGTAATTGTGGCACGTAGTGTTTATTTTTGTGTTTTTACTGTAATTACCGTCGGAAATTAGGCTGTCAAGAGACAATATGCAAATTAAACTATTGTTAGTTGTTCGCTACCGTGATTTTGGTTCTTTGCGACCGCAGCGAGGAGCGGACAGGGGTTGGAGGCTGTCAGATATTTACTGATTTGGTCGAGGTTCTTGTGGTTTGCTGCCCTATTAAAACTTGCTCTGTGTGCAAAGGCGTGTCCAGGAGGAAGTCTGAGTATTGAACTTGTCCATCGGAAGGCTGCGTTTATTACCATGTTATGACTGTTAAATTGATTTACCCAGTAAGTAATTGGTGAATAAAATTCTAAATTAGTGTATTGCATTTAACTTTTGAATATTTGTAGATGTCACATTATTTGATGTAAATTAGTTCAAATCTTTGTAGTTTGCCATCTTATAAAATCTGCTCAAAATCGGGTGAGCAACAAAAGGCTGATAACAGTAAACTGTGACATGGCATGACATTTGTTTTTTGCTTGCACATCGTGCTCGCGTATACGTTGACGGACTACTTTGAGAAAAGTACATTTGGAAGTTTTAAAAAATTTAAAAATTTGTGAAAATCTTGTAATGTTTTATGACTGATCAAAAAAATCAGATCCCTTTCAAGTTATAAAAATTATTGTTGCTCCAGGCTAGTGCAAGGATACATATAAAGTGTTCGTGCTCGCTTATACGCTGGCGGATTTAGTCGAAAAAGGTACCGTCGAAATTTTTATGTAACGTAATAAATTTTGAAATGTTGTGCATATTTTATAACAATACTTGTTTGTTGGTAAATTGATCTACAACATTTTAAATAAGTGTCATTTTTTAATATTACAGTAAATCACATTTTTTTCAAATTTATTTCTTTAACACTTATGTGCGAAGTTTGATAGCTGTAGCTTTATTAGTTCTATAAATATTATTTTTTCTATAAAAATTACAAAATTGCGGATAGCGAATAACGATACATTTTTCAAAAGTGTACATGACATATTTTGTCTTAAATTATGTGCACTACCACACAAAGAAAATTATTGATACACTTTTGTGAACTCCCTTTACAAATGAGCGCAACGAACTGCCACATATGGTGTGAGGTAGTGGAGCACAACAGACCGTCACATATTATGTGAAGTAGATAAAGGACAACGGTCTGCCACATATTATGGTGACTGATAGATTAGTAGAACAGACTGCCACATACGGTGACAGGTAGTGGAGTAGAACAGACTGCCACATACGGTGAGAGGTAGTGTAGTAGAACGGACTGACACATAGTGAAAGGGAAAGACACACAATGATCTGCTAAAACTATAAGGTGTGACGTTAGGGAGGAAAACAGAATGTTACATGTGATTACAGGTAAGAGGATTCTTATTTAAAGTGAGAGAAAAAGTGCAACTATTTTACAAATAAAAAAAAACTAAGCCACTGATTCTAGTAGTGTATCAAACTGAATTGTAGACTCTGTTGTTGAAATTAGTAATTCTATTTTGTGGACCAAGAATTCTATAATTATTATTAACCACCCAAGAAAATCTTTAAGCTGTATTTTTGGGGGTTGGAGTTGTTTTTTTTTTTAATTTGTTCTAATTTGAAGAGCCACTATTGTAACTAATTTTAAGAGTCTCTTGACACAGATAACTGGAAGAATATTTTTCATTTATATTTCCTTACGTAAATAAACAGTGGAAACAGTACATAAAACTAATTTTACAGGTTAAAAATAATCCTTTTAATTTTTTATTTAAAACACTAATCTGTGGCATTTTATTTTGTACTACTTTACACGTTGTATAATAAAATGTGCATATAAGTTTTACGTAAATGTTTTTAATAAATAAGATTAGTATTTGTGTTATGATATAATTCTTTTCTCTCATTTTATATGTCTTTGTATCAACTATTTAGTGTAATGTTGACCTCATATCATTACAAGCCTGAATCGTGGCAAATATGGTTGAATCGCTTGTACCTTAGATCGCTTAAGCACTTCTGGTGTAAATCAGAAGCGGTGCAGAAAATCTATTGGAAAGATACCCGGTTTAAGCGTGTTTTTTTATAGAGTACAAAACAATTCATGCACAGAGTAAGACAGGTAAAATGATTGGCAGAAGACATAGATGAAGCTACGGCTGCATGATGGAGATATGACCGTAGCAGTGAGAGACGTTGTAAGTGACAAACGTCTAAGTGTTTAGGAGAGTAGAGGCCAACAATAACATTATGGCATCTGAGTTACGTCCTACAGTTCGAGGCGATGTGAGGCCACCGTTCTCACGGCAGGTATTGTAGTGAGGAAGGTAAAAACATTGAATTTGTACAGTATTTTAATTATCTTTAAATTTTTACAGTATAATTGATATTATTTTGAACATCAGCAGTTTAGGTAAACTCTTAATGTGTATATGACATATTTTATTTACACTGGCAGGAATTAAACTGGGCTTGTCAACCAACCCTCTTAGTAAGGCTGACATTTATTAGAAAACTTTGTACCTAATTCTATATTGCCAAAGCAATACCTTAATGAACTTTTTATGACTCGTTTCCTAACTTTTTGTCTTTAAATTTATTTGGAAATTTGACTAGTCATTAACAATATTGCAGGAATGGAAACTTATGCATTCATTCTATCACAGTACGACTTAAAGTTACCTAACAGGTTTTTAGTGGTTAACTTTGCATACGCATTGGCATGCAAAGTATGTTTAGTAAAATATGTTAGTTTAGTGATTATCATCGAATATACACACATGCTATTTACATATCTTATTTACTTACTGAACAGTGGTTCAACAATTATATAATAAATTGTTACTACTTAATATTTAACGTTTTGATGATTCCGTTTTGTAGATGGTAAATATTAATATATAAACTATCGTCCTAGCAATAACGAAACTTACTTAGAGTAGGATCTGTAAGATTGGTATTATTTATGTACACACACACACGAGGTGTCCCAAAAGTTCCCACCCCCTTCTAACTTTTGAACGGAATTAATCAAACTAATATCCTTTGGGGGGTAGATATACAGGGTGTCCAGCAACCATTCGAACAAACTTTGCCACATTGTTCAGCAGGCCAAAACTAACAAATAATGCAATGTAACAGGTGCCCTATTTCACTTCGTTTAGCGTCTGTCTGTCTGTATTTGTTTTTTTGGGGAAAAAATTACTACTCAAAAACCACTTAAGATACAGAATTCAAACTTAACAGTTATGTTAACCTAGTGTTTGGTCCTTTTCAGTGAAAAAATAAAACAAATATCTCATTGCATTTCAAAATGGCGGCCGTTCAAAATTTTCAAATTGTATTAGCTTTTGAAACGGCTACTTTAACAACACATTCACCTGGATAACTTTTTTTTATCATATTTTATTACCAATTCAACAATTTTTGTTTCAAAAAGATTGAATAACAAATAACTGAGTTACAGCACCAAACGTAAAAACAGGTTAAATCCATGCATTGCAAGGACATACAACAATGTAGTGGATTTTTACGAATAAACTTTTTAAGGTTCTTTATTAAAAATACTGAACAATTATTATAACCTAAAAAAAATATTACTGTCATTTTTGTTACACACACAAATAAAAAAATAACAAACTATTTCACAATGCTCTTAAAAAACAACTTCTGTAGAAATTAAGCTGCGTGCAGAATTGCAAGTCTGAGAGTTATGAGAGTTAGTACAACGTTTGCAAAATTTATAAGGTTATTTGTTGTTCTAATTTTCAAAATAATCAGACAAAACTTGTTCTCCCTTATGCTATCTTTATTGAGCTCAATTAAAGTGTCTCTTAACACATCAAATGAAATTGTTACGAGACTCAAAGTTGAGTCTATGAATAATGTTATACAACTTTCATAAGAATAAAACTAGGATAAAATCTGTAAGTATTTGAAAATTTACCTATTTACTTGACAGAAACAACACATATATTAAAAAAAAGACATTTAATATAATGGCAAAGTATTAGGATATAAGTAACTTTTTGTGAAATTTCGTGTATCTAAAAAAACTAATGAAGGTAAAAATTATTGAAAAAAATACAAATTTCCATAGTTAAGAGAGTACCTACAGAGGTAACTCGCATTTATGCTTTACGCAAGCCACCACAAAGACTCTTTTTTGAAAACAGTATAGACAGAAAGAAATAGAATTTGTATTCCTCTTGAAGTGATTAGGCTTCCCTAACGCTCAGCCAGTAACGAGGCCAGGTGAATATAGCATCTACAAATGTCACAGAACACAAACACAAAACTAACTCAAAAACAAGTAATAATAACACAAACACTTCTTAGGACATAGTGAGAGAGCATTGTTCGACATGTCCAGACATGTTGCCCGCAAGGAGTATCGTCTATAGTAGTCACGTTGGTGTTCGTTGATGGCAAAGTTTTTGTGTCAAAGGAAGGAAACATGGATATGCTACTAGATAGTTAGGAGGTAATATTCATAAAATTGTTTAAAAAAATTTTAAAAACATTTGACACAAAGACTGTTTGTTTCACGGGTACATAAGTATAGAAAATGTTACATTTAAGATCCATAAAAATTATTCTATGGTAAAAAAAAAGAATTATTGAAAAAAACCCATGCTGAGAAATGCAAAGAATAATAAATGTTGTTCTTACTACTATATGTCATGTATATTTTAAATATTTTTGTCTTACAATGGATTTTTTAAGTTTAACGATGATGCTTTAACAAGTTTTATATTCCTACTAACTTTTATGTTTCTGACTAAAAGTTCTTAACGTATGTAAGGTTTTTAATGTTAGTATAGATTAAGGTAGTGAAATATTATTAATATATTATAAGCAAGGGTTGCTATTAGAGGATTTAAACAATAGGTTTCGATTGGCAATACAACACCCTCAAATGAACCATCACATATTTTATTTGTAATAGCATCTCATTAGAGCATTATAAGAGCATCTCACAACATTGATAAAAAATTTTAATTACAATGGATAACGTCAACCGACATATTGAGCACAAATTTTTAATACCTTAATACTTTGAACACATGTTTAGTATTAAATTATTCATTACAAGTTATGTTTAATTTAATTCACTATAACATTTACTAGTAATTTCTTTTGTTGCAATAAATGTGATCATGGATTAACGTGAGAAAACTTTCATTTAAAATATCTAAATAATTACATAAATTTTACATGATTAAAACACATGAGTAATTTTTTCGACATTTAAATAAAATATATGAAATAAGAAAATATGAATTTCAATATTAAACTATTCATTTGAATTCTAAACATTATAATCTTTTCTTTTAATTTCTTTAGGTACAGGTAACTTGGAATTGTAAATGATTAATGAACCCTAATATATATCATACTACGTTCCTAAAATTAATTACACGATTATCTTAACTTAATTTTTTTTACACTTGACACTTATTACGCCTAAAGATTTTCTCCCGCACACGAACACAAGCACTGGCACTCCTGAACGTCGCTTTTCGGATCCCGTCCTCGACTTCCACCTCTCCCTCGTTGTGGAGGTTTTTGATGTTGTTGCCCCCGCCAAACTCATGGCCACGCCTCTGCCAAATCTCTCCATCATAATTGGTGAGTACCAATTTTTTATATCAGCATGGGTGTCCCTTACATCGTCGCACGGTTTTTTATAAATAAGCATTTCCGCTGCTTAAACAAGCATTTCCTGTTTGTTCATCATCAGTTTCTGGGCGGATGTGCGTATCCACTTACATCCGGAGGATGTTTGTCTCGAATTGTAATACAAGACTTCCTTTCCAGCAACTATCTGTACATTGATTCTATGAATTTTATTATACTAATAATTACGTATGTCTCACAAGTACTTTCCTTGTGATATGGTATTAAATAATATAAAGACTTTAAACAGGATCCTGAACCACTTATAACATATAATAGAGTAAACTACTAAGTAGATCACAACTTTATCAATGCAATATTGAAAAAACAACTATTTGAGATTATCTTTTGCTGTAAGAGTAGAACAATGCAGGAGTTTTTCCGCGTAAACACACGTCTCACTTAAAAGGCATCGCTGAGGTTCTATACGAAATTTCAATTTTATAGCTCATTTATCTAGCTCAACTGTTTACTATGTCTCTTGTTAAATTCCATATAATTGCACTCAGTGTGATAAAAAATGTATTCAAACTGGAATTTTTCTTTGGCGTTAGTTATTCATAATACCGATTTTAAAAAGTTTGCGAATGCTCTAAACATTTCCATAAACTCATGCACCAACGGCGATATTTCTTATTTATTATACAGGAATGTTTCATGTAAAATTTCAACTATACAGCTAAATTTTATCGTGAGATACCCTGCGCACGGATAGGAAAAAGTCAGAAATTAAAACTTTCCAGCTCTCTTTGGTTAACACTCAGCCAATAAAGAATTTAAATGTGAATAAACGTCATTCTATAAAACAAATTTCTCGAATTAGATATTTCCAAAAGTAAAAGATTGAAAAAAATATTAGACCGATAAAAAATACATGTACACGTTAGTGAGAATGTACGAGGACGTATTGCTTTGAAACAAAATTTCACCTTCACCGGATAGGTATGGTCAAAGTTTGTCCAACAGTATTTTATCCAACTTCTATCAAAGCTGTATGGTCCAGTTTCAGTCAGAGTACCCATTGGAATCATATCAAACATTCGCTTTTTAAGTGTAGCGCTATTTATTATTCTGTTTCCTCTATTACTAAACTGCATGATTAAATCTTATTATGCTTTAAACTATTTTCACTACTAAATCTATTACCAATAAATGGGTTGTACATACAACAACTGAACATTACTATTCAACACTGTTCACCAAGAACAAGAGGTCAATGTCGGGATGCCGAAAATCGAAATAACACTTGAAAAACATTATTTACCAGATTATACTAACAGTAGACGTGCTGGAACATATTATAAATGTGTCCCTCAAACAATTTTTGATACAAGCAAGAGCGAGTACGCCTATAAACGCTCTTATAGTTTTTATTTTTTTTTTATTTTCTTCGAATCCGAAATGTAACATGTATAGATAAAAATATACACAAATATTCAAAGGTGTACTATTCTTACTTACTATGACATATTACATATATCAATCTAAGGGATACCTGGTTTTAAATTAAAATATCAGAGTTTACACTTCTATAAGTGTATGGTACGCGAGTAGCATCCTTTAACCTCTTAATGCCCCACTACATGATGCAGTATATAAAAAAAATTATTTTATGCTAAAAGTTACTTTAAATGGTACTTAGATGACCTGTAATTTTTTTTCAGATTTTTAAATTTACTATTTAACCAAATTTTGGGTAAGTGCCAAATCTGGCACATTGGGCAATAGAGAAAATAGTGCACTTTAGAGAAAGTAAACAGGACATAAGAAAAACTAATAGTATATTGCTTCATAATTAACAGTATATTTAGAATTATAAGTAAAACACATTACTACACAGTATAAGGAGCACCTTACAAGTGGAAATCCACAAAACAGTTCTTTCCTTTGTTTAGGCAGAGGTGAACTTTACACTTTTCACACATAATGGATGATTTCTGCTTGCAGAAGGGATGCTTGCATCTCTGCCTATCTTCGACAACAGATGGCCAATGTCCAACTCCATCTTTTCTAACATCTGGTATAGGGATATTGACACATGGACCCTTTTTCTTCTTTTTCTTTGAAAATTCGTTCTCTACCCTGTCTGTTGATGGCCTTCCTCTTTTTATTGGGTCAGCTCCTAAGTTACAAAGAGACTCGGCCACCTCACACCGGAAAGCTAGCAAATCCATTACTCCCTGCTTAGCAATTCCATTATGTTGACAGTCTCGTCTGAAGAGAAGCCATCCATTGACAATACTTACGTCAACAAAGTGGAAGAAAAACCTCAAATAAAACTTCCGAATCTTAGATTAATTCGGTAGTAGCTGATAAGTCCATCTAGAAGGTCCACTCCCCCCATGAACTTATTGTATGTTGTAACGATTTTAGGGCAAGTGACATCAATCTGCTCACGACCTTTAGAGTCAAAGCGTTGCACAGTGTTGATAGGGCAAGCAGACTCAAAAGTTGACGCAAGAGACACCCCTCGATTGTCTAACCATTTTACAGCCCTAATTTTTACCCCATCAATTGTTGCCTCTTTTTCCTCATAAGACCCACGGCCTTTCTTTTTCATTTCTTGGTCAGATGAAAACAACAAGCCTGGAAATCGTCCTAGTCGAATGGTCCCGAGGGATTGGAAACCAATATTTGCTAGAGTCACTAAGAGAGCTGGTGATGAGTACCAGTTATCAAAATAGATTAAGAATTTGTTTTCATTACGAGGCAAGTGTTCAACCAGTCTCGTAAAACAACAATTTGAACTAGCTCCAATGTCAGGTAGGGAAGTAGCAGGTAGTATGCGACCAGTGTAGATCTCAAAAATTGTGAATCAGACCCTTGCTGTCACAAAAGTACAAACAGTTTGTATCCCCACTTGTGGGGTTTCATCGGGTTGTACTGTTTTAGTAAAGATGTGCCTTTGAAGGGCACAATCTGTTCATCAACACAGAGCATTTGTTCCTCAATAGGAATGTTTTTGAATTTGTTTTGAAGAGCATCAACTAGTGGGCGGATTATAAATAGCCTATCTTTGTTTGGATCATTCTGTAATGGCATGTGATCATTGTTATTGAAGTGCAAGTTGGCCTTCAGTTCCTCCCATCTGTTACGTGACATAACATGTGCAACCTTTTCTACTCGTGTATTTCCATTCCCAATACAATCCTACTCCTAGGTAGACCATAAATGCTCATGTAGATGCAAATGCCTATAAACTGCTCTACTTCCTTCTCTGAGGTATTCAAGGGTTTATTCGGATTTTTTTGGACACTATACAAGTTTGACTGAGTAGCAATCAAAGTTTAAAAGGTCATTGTCAAAAAAATCTTTGAAGTAGTCAACTGGAGACTGAAGTACATGTTCGTTACTTAATTCTAGCATTGGCGGAGAAGGTTTCTCACTGTTATCTGGATTCACTTCATTCCAAGCAGGTGCTGGTTTTTTTGGAATCTTCTTTTTTTGTGGCTGTAGACGTTGAAGGGATGTTCTCTTCGTCTTCATCTGTGACATCACTGGAGCTCGGCTGCATTGTTCACTGAAACAAAACAAAACTCGCTGTTGCCTTGCTTTTTTTTCAAACCACAAAAAAGTATGTATTTCACACTAAAATAAATAACATATTGAGGTCTTTACTAGTATATAACAGCACCGCTGAAACAATTTTCTATACAGCCTAGTGTAACATAATCTGAATTATCCTAACCGTGTGCATTAAAAATGGTTGCTGTCATAACAAGAAAAGACATATAATAAACAGAACATAGCCTTAATAGTATTGAATATAAATTTAGATTAGTAAGTATGAGCCTAACTAAGTTAATTATGGAATTAATGGTATAAATAAACTTACAAAATAAGGCTAACTTGTTCTTTTTGTCACGGCCAGGGGTGTAATCTGGATCCTCATCTGAGTCATCCACCAAACTGTCTTCACTGTCCATCGGGGGGTAAAAGCGAAGTTGTGTTGTTATGTCTTCTTAGTCGACAATGTGACATCTGACAAAAATAAACATTGTTGTACAAAAAGCTTGTAGGTTGACTTTAATGCCCAATGTGCCATTTTTGGGACGAACTGAAAAACTGCAGTTTTACAGTTGTGCCCAATGTGACAAATTTGCACAAACCTAAAAAGCATCATAAAACATAAACTAGACATATTTTATGAACTAAAACTACTGTAACACACTTTCAGTTAACTATGTAAACTAGACCATATTTTATAAAAAAGGGTACTTACTTTTTTTCTGCTAAATACAGGTATGAAGACTTAGAGGTTATGAAGAATTGGTGTTTACTGTGTATGGTAGATCTGCTCACTGGCTGTAGTTCACATAACTGCCACCAGGCAACAGCACAGTACAGTAAATTATTGAAAATAGTTCCATATGTGTCACAATGGGCATTTAAGGTTGTAATTTTCATTCTGACACTATACTACATGCATAAAATGGGTATGTGACAAATTTGGCACAGTGGGCGTTAAGAGGTTAAGTAGTTTACATTTCCAGCTTATATGACGTATTTAATTACGTCATCTTACTATGTGTCTTGATAGACTATAATTTTAAATTAGATAAATTAATGGAGTAGCGCATACTAAAATAGTTGGGTGGCGGCTTGTGCATTTTAACCAACATCACGTGCCAAATACTTCTGCCAGTTTTACGCGTTTGTAAAATTATTGATCCATCTCACGTTCTAGTAAATTCAACAGTTATCATCACACTTACCATAAACAAGCATAAGCCCATTTGATAGCATAACTCTGACTTGCAGACAACATGTTAATCAAGCAGGCTGTGATGGACCGTGGACACGTCTTTGTGGAAACAGCTGGTGGGTCAGCAGCGATATGTCAACACCATATCAGCATTTTGGGTATTTCCGATTATCCAATCACATATCAAAACAATTTTATTCTACAAAATTTTTAGAATTATTCTTCGCTCCAATGGATTTATAGCCCTTTTTCGCTATGTTAATGTTTGACTACATATTGTGTATGTGTTGTTTTATAAATGAATGATCTTAATGGTATTGAGTCTTAACAATTGCAATGAAATTCTAACAAGCTTAAAAATAATTTCAAGGTAGTAGTGTATTCTAAATAAAGTATTCAATGTATGTACTTCTGCAAAAGAAATAATAAAAAAAACACAAACCTTAAAAAGAGGTTATGGTATTTTTTTGTTTTATTTTTTATAAAATGAAATACATGTAAATACTTAAACATTGTATGTTTTTTAGTTTTATAATTTATATATTTAAAATTCTCTATAGTATGGCGAAATAAGTAAACTGGCTTGACGACCATATGACCAATACATTATTTTTATGTTGCGGAAAAATAAGAATAGGACGATGTTTTATATAACGTCATGGCGATAATAAAAAAGAAAACGAATTATGTTGAACAGCTTAAACAAATATATAATTCCTGAAGTATTTGTTATGAAACGATACCATTATTTCAGATATTTGCCCTCGTTACATGTTACAAAATGCATGACACAACGTTTCAAGGATTTACGTAAATCCATCCAGTTTACAGTATAAAACAGTAAAATCTAGACGAACAGATCACTAAATGTAAATATTTTAGAAATTACAAAAAAAGGATTATTTGGAACAGGCTAAAATTGCTCATCAGTTCTGCTGTTCTGAAAATCATCACATGAAATGGGATCAAGTCAACATAATGTACAGAAAAAAGAATCTCTTCTTTAAACTGCAAACATATTGAAGCTCCTATACATAGAAAATAGTAATCCAACTTTTAATTCAACCTTCGGTTGAGATTAGGCGGCTTTGGGTACCAATACTAAAAAAAAGTAATTAGGAAGGTAAACATATTGTTAATAACCAAGCGTGCTGGTGTGACGTTTGATTGTGCTCTTGACTTCAGACGCTCAAGGACTTGTGCTCGCGACTTGTATCCTGTGCAGTAACAACGCCTGGACTGGACACCAAGCAGCTTTCGGGTGCGTTTGCCCTCTTTTCTTTCCCATTTTTTTTCTTTTTGTTCTTATTTCTGTATATATTAGTACCCTCTACCCTACCCAGTCGAATGGGATAAATTCCAATACCCGAAACGTTGTGTTTTATTTTCTTATTCTTTTTGTAACAAATAACGATAGCAAATTTCTAAAACAATGTTGGTTACGAATGCCTGGTTAAAAGAATGTAATTAAAATTTAATCACCAAACTAAACCGCAGCACAGTAAGTACTTTTTACGTGAAAACTTTTTTCGAAAATTTTTACTAAATGTATTGAGTTAGCTCTTTAGACGGAAGTGGCAAGAAATATACATACATGCATATAAACTATGTTCATATTTAATTTTTCTACTATTATTACTCACATAAAAATTTTTACCTATTAATAATTAATTAATTAATAATAATAAATAATAAAAATTAATTTTTTATTAATTTGGAAGTAAATTTTAATAAAACACATTGCATACACATATGTGTTTATTATTAGCAATTAATAATATATACGTGAAACTGTTTGTTTCAAAAATTGTACAAGGCCTGGACTGTCTTGGGTTGACAAAATATTTTTAATTCTTATAATAGATAGTCTGGATTATAAATTCATTTATTTAAATACATATTGCTTACAGGTATTCATTACAGCACGTATACACCCCAGTTACAGTATCTGGAAATTCACTTTCTTAATGAGTAAAATATAAAATTGCATTACTAAATAACACTTGGTATACGCGAATAATATACATGTGTTATTTACGTGATTAAGAGTTTCATAATATGAAGACGAAACTTAAATAACTTAATGTACACTAATCACAAAAATTTTGTATTTCAACATGAAATCCATCATTTTTGAAATGCCTATTTGGAAACGGTTTAAATCAGCCTCAAAGAAATTTAAAATAAATTGTAAAAATAATATAAAATTATTACTACTTATAAAAGATTACAAAGTAAGCAGTAGTCAATAATAAAAATGTATACATAGTTTTGCTTTGTAAAAACCTTTGACTCAAAAACTTCGTATAGTAAAAATCTTATGGTAAGAGATAGAGATGAAAAGAAGAACGATAAATAAAAAAAGTATTAATCTTGCTAGATACAAAAAATCTGTAAATGCATGATTTAACTTTAAAACACAGACCAAGGAAAATTTTTAAATTCATGAAAAACGGCATTAAATTTTAATAAATTCCGAAATGCATTTACAACAATCATGAGAGAAATGTATAAACTAACCCCTACACAATGCATTGGAAGAAAACTGGTAGTGGCATGCAACAAATGATTTAAAATAGCAGTTTAAAAAAAAGTATAAATAAAAGACATTCGGAATAGATTTTGGGGGGAAAGGAATAATAAAAATAATAATATAATTATATAATAACTATATAACATAATTATATTTTCTAACTCCATTTTAAGCACTATAAGTCACTCACAGAAAAGAGTCAAAAGTTTATGTACTTAGATAATAAATATATTTTGTAGGGTTAGCAGGCATTAACATACTTAAAAATATCACGAATGATTCGTAAACTCGGTTTAAAAGAAGGAGTACAAAATTTTAAGGATTCATGATACACCAATACATTAAGCTTATTGCTAATATAATATTGTTTTTATATAAGCTTCCGGTAATTATCCTTTTTATATTTGTTATTTAGCATTAAAAAGGTCTAAAAGGTCTTAAACTTTGTTTAGGTTTTTTAAAAACAATTGGGTTGAGCATAGCCCAGTTCCATCGTAACGTGCAGTGCAGTAAGTCTCTCTAAAAACTTGTAAGCGCTATAAAAAACATAGCTCTTTAAACGAGGGTCGTACTCAATATGTCCACTTTACTCTTAAGAAATCCATTGTCTTTCGCCACGAGATTTATAAAACCATGTCAATAAATTGGTGAAAATAATAGTTAAAATTGTCTTTACCATTCACTAAAAAACCAGCCCCATACCAACCATCCACCCACTATGTTTTAAAATAGCCTAAACAGTTGATTAAATGTAACGAGGTTATCAAATTGAATTATTAATTTTTTGTATTGTGCACCTTTAGAGATCCCCCTAAGACTGGAGGCTTTCGCAAATTGAAAGACCCCAGTAGTGTTGTATCTGCTAGGGATTCTTTTAAATATGAATATGGCCTTTGTATGAATGAAAACCTATGACTGTCCATGTAAAAACTTTTGCATTTAGTACCCAACTAAGGACACGAAACACGCAGGCAGGGACCAGCACCCAGACCGTTCCACATTCGTACCCATCACAACTAAACCACCGCCACCACCCACAGTATTGTTAGATGCAATTTAAATCTACTACTGTATTTTTTTACAGGAACCCCATTGATAATCTTAGTATGCGAGATTAGTGGAAGAGAAATACCTAATATTTTAAGTCTGTTTATCTGATAAATTCTTTACGAGCAATAATTTAGATTAACATATTAGGGATTTTTCCCCATCCCCCCCCCCCCCTTCCGCCCCCTCCTACAGATGGATACGTTTTTTAAATCATCAATTATGTAAATATATTAAAACTATTATGTAAACTTCTGATAATTCGACAACTACATCATATTAAATATACTAAGCGAGAAACTCTGTACCGCATCTTTTTCTATATTTTTGATTATTTAGGGTGTTAGTCCATTATCAGGCCTTCAAGTTTTTAAAAAAAAAAAACCTATGTTTATGTTAATACTCCCTCGAGGGCAAGTTATTTATTCGAAGGCCCTTATAATTCCAATAAACAATAAAGCAGAGGTAAGTAAACATGTTTTCTTGACCCCCAAAATTTCAACAGGCGGGCATTATTCGATGGGATACTTGGATTTCATTTGGGTATTTATCAGTGCAAACGATGGTTTCTAATTCTAGGTAGTTCTATAAAAAAAACTCAAAACTCAAAGTAAAAAAATACATAAATATAAATGGCTTGCATTTCCACCAGTCATAAGTTGTCTTCTTCAACTTGGGATGTCTTTAACAAACAAAAAAAAAAAAAAAAAAAAAAAAAAACAATTTTGAAAGGGGAACCGACAAAAATTCAAAAAAGTACCAACTTAAGATTTAATTTCTTTCTTCATATAAGTTGACATGATATAGATATAGCCGGCTAAAACTCCTTGTGGGAGATCTCAACTGGGAGGAGGCCCTTAACATCCCAAATCTTTATTCAGTCCTGAATATCATATCACCTCCTTTAAAAAAAGCTTAAGCGCAAAAGGTGACTTTTAAAGGAACAAAAAAGCAAAGTGAGGGTTTTCACTCAGTTTAGTTGTCCTCATTGAAGGACTAAGCCCCCTTATAGGCTCGTATGCTATTTTTTTTTTTCTTTTTTTTTTTAGATAGCTCTAAAATCCATCCGGATTACCACTTTGTGTTATCCCTTTTTGTAATGGCAGTGGAATTAGTTTCAGGTATCGATAAGATTACCACACGTTGAGAGTGATAATAATTTTACTTTGGCAGATGATGAGGATAATAACCTTATGTTGGTAAAAAATGTACTCAGAAGCCAACATACTACTAATACATGGGTTAAATCTAGTCATGGTTATATTTATGTAGAGTAGGTTTGTTATACAAGTTTGAAAAATGGACTGAGGTGGGGGATTGGTTCGAATAGCCACTTAATCAATATAGATGTTTTTTTTTACTAATAAAGGCATTGTTTTATTCCAGTGTGGATTAAAACTATAGAAGGTATGTCCATGTGATGAGTGCTAACACGGCATCCCAAAGTTGGGATGCCAACCCAACTACTATTAATATGTCATGGGAGAGTACAAGTGAAAATTTACATTATTTTTTGAGAAATTAGGAAATTACTAAAAAAAAG
This sequence comes from Homalodisca vitripennis, assembly GCF_021130785.1. Classification (NCBI taxonomy): domain Eukaryota; kingdom Metazoa; phylum Arthropoda; class Insecta; order Hemiptera; family Cicadellidae; genus Homalodisca; species Homalodisca vitripennis. The sequence continues at coordinate 2,535 of NW_025780411.1, read as the reverse complement.
GTATTTTTTTTTTATTTTCATTAAACGGGGCGGGGACTTTATCCAGTATATTCACCTTTGAATATTTTCGAAATGTTAGATAATTAAATTCTTTGAACGTTTACACCAGTATCATAATCCGAGAGCAAGTTACCTCTCTCCTCCTCTCCTCTTTCTCTTCTCTCAGCCCTCACACAAACGTTTGGAGTTACCATCATACTTGAACATTTTGTGATGAACTACATCTCTACTCTCTGACCCGAGTTATATTATAATTTAACTCCCTCTGTCCAGATGTCTTTTTTTAATTATTTTACCTGGTCACTATGGGAGGAGGGAAAATAATATATAGATAGTAAACTGCTAAGTTTGTATAAATATATAGAAACGAAATACCAGATGATTAGAAAGGCATATATATACATACCACGATATAGTTCCTCCCCATATCATTTATATACTATACAATATATGTAAGGTGTTGTATTTCGTTTTTTATTATATTTATACCTAGCCAATGAACAGTTACAATTTATTAAAACTCAGAAGTGTTTATTCTTTTTATATTACAAATAGTGACCAGATAAAATAATAAAATTTAAAACGACTGTTTGTTTTCCTATTTATTTTTATTTTTATTTTTAATTTGTTTTGGTTTCTTGTTCTCTTTATATTCTATCAATTATTTGCTTCCTGAAGGATGTAGGGTATCAATTCCCACGAAATTATAGAAGCCATTATATCTCCGTTTTATCATTTAAATAATTGAATATATATATATTATATATATATAATATATATCATATTTATATAATATATATAATATTAAACTAAATACAGCAAAATCTTTCCTACGTGAGTTGTATTTTCGTGTATATATTTATAAATAAATATAATACTTGATAAATACCAATTATGGTATGGCATATAATATGCATATAGCAAACGTTGAGAACCAACCCTGTAATAAATTAATAATAACAGATAACTTTATTTTTAATAATAAAACAACTGGAAAAACTTGTTTAGCAAAATGATAAGTAACGAAAAACATTCAATGGCGGGATTGATTTCAAAGTGTAATCTCTTGTTGCAAGCAGCTATTCGAACTTGAACGAAGTAAGAAATAAAATTTAGAATATAACACAGAAAACGTTAATATATATATAATTATATCAATTACAGACTACTATCCTAACATTAAATCTTTTTTTTAAAAACTTAGAGTAGAGTTTTAATAGTTTTTACCTAAAAAAAAAATTATGTGGTTTATACTAGTATCTCAAAAACCAACATTCAGTAATTTACACTTTGGGAATATTTACAACGAAAACAAGAGATCTACAGTTATCAAAGTGTTCAAAGTTAATATAAATGATACCGGTTTAATATAAATATCACTATACAACATCATTAAAAATCACAAAAAAAACAAAAAAAAAAAATTACAAATCGTTAATGGGATAACATTTAATAAAAATAGACGAACATAAAACCCTATTATAAACAAATAAAATCGAATACATATTTGTAATACTACTGATTTTTTTGTTACATACTTTGATTTGGTGGGTAAACTTTAAACATTTTTATTAAACTTGTAATTTGTGTAACTCTTACATAATTATGATGAAGGCCAAAATCACTTTAAAACCAAAGATTGTATGTGTAGGTTTTATAATAAAGAACGCGTTTAAAAATAGCGGAACACAAACATTATTAAATATGTGGAAATGTCCTATTCAATATCATCTGATACCCATCCCGCAAAAATCAGGACTGCTGTTTTTTATACGGTTATTAATTCGGTTCGTAGTATGGATTTCCGTAACTTGATTATACATTTTAAGCAGTGGTCTTACAAACGACGACATAACACACTAGGATAGGTAGGATTATTAATGTGTTTTGTAAAAAAACAATCTCGTATATTCCAAAAAATTTTTTAAAAGAGAGAAAACATTAGTTATTAACCAAACATTTTAATAATAATTCTATTGCAAAGCTATGCCGTGTTGTTACTTTTCGAGTTAATAAAGAAATTTAACGACGGAACGAAAAACTTTTAAAAATAAAGGTAAGTTTTCAACAAAACTTATGCCAAATTCAAAAATGGCGGGCCAAAACAGTTCATGTTGTGCTTTTTTCCCCCTACCACAAATTTTAACTAGTCAATAGATTCAGAATTCAACATCAACAAAAATTAGATTATTGGTTAATCACTACCAAAAAATGTCAAATGGGGCAAAGGTGATCAACACTAACATTAACATTCATCCCCGCACCTAGACTTAACTTTGGACGGTTTGTAGGCGTTTTTAAAAAAAAAAAAAAAAAAAGCTTACATATGATTTATTTTTTTTTTTTTTTATAAACTTAAAAACTTAAATTAAAAAAACGAATTATTGGGATTTAATTTTTTAGATTAATATTGTGAAAAAGAGTCAGGGGGAAAAAACTGAACATTTAATCTTTTGGCAAGTTAGGTACTGGTAGTGTTTTTAAAATTGTTAGGAAGGCAGGATTGACTGCCTCGAATAGATTAGAACTTGTCTT
>NW_025780410.1:0-51050 GCF_021130785.1 Homalodisca vitripennis | reverse complement strand
GACTTCTTGGGAACGTTTCCGAGGTCAGCGAAAGGGAATGTGTATATAATAGTAGCAGTAGACTACGCCACAAAGTGGGCAGAGGCCGAGGCAACGAGAACCACGACTGCTGAAACAACAGCGAAGTTCCTATTAAACAGGATAATCTGTAAGTTCGGATGCCCAAAGAAGATATTGTCAGATAGGGGGACGAATTTCACATCCTCCTTGGTGAAAGAATTGTTTAAAAGGATTGGGAATACGACCAGTATTTACAACTGCCTACCACCCCATGTGTAATGGATTGACAGAACATTTTAACGGTACTTTGGCCCAAATGCTGTCGAATTATGTCAGCACTAACCAGAGAGACTGGGATTTGTATGTAAGCCTTACTTGCTTTAGCTATAACACATATGTACAAGAGACAACTCGACACACACCCTTTTTCCTTATGTATGATCGAGAAGCACGACTCCCCATAGACGTGTCCCTACGCCAAAATGCGTCAGAGGACCCACAAGTCGAGGAAGTGCTTGGAGAGAGTTCAGAAGTGCTGTGAAGACGTACAGAAGATAATCAGCGGTACACGAAGAAGCAGAAACAGAAGTTTGATAGGACCCATCGACATGTGGAATTTGAACCAGGGGAACAAGTAATGGTGTGGACTCCATCCGCAAGAAGGGTAGATCGACGAAGCTGCTACACAGATGGTATGGACCATACCAGGTCGAGGCTAAGCTATCGGACGTGAACTACGTGATACTAGTCACCAAAGGAAAGAAGCCTCCGTTCCAGGACACAATTCACGTTAGTCGGCTGAAGCGGTACTACCCTAGGACACTGTAAGAGGGTTATGGTAAACAAAACAAAATGGACTAAAAGTAGTTGTAAATAATATTTAGTAAAAGGTAGATTAATAATTATTAATGTAGGACCATGTTCAATTTTTGGACTTTCCAATTTATTGTGAATTGTAGTGAGTTCTAGTAAAACCCATTAGTGCACGAATATGAGGAACTCATGAAGGTGTGCTTCACGACAATCAATAGCCGGTGATTGAACTATGAACGTGCCGTCAGCAAGATCAAAGTTCGAACGGAAGGGGAGAGTGTGTGAAGACCTTGCCGAGGACAATTCGTTCGGTTAGTGTCAGTGTCGCGTGGACATAAGAGAAATGAAGACAACCTGAGTCCCATAATCGTGGTTCATTATATATATTCATATACGTTTATTATCAGAACTGATTTTAATAATTTTCCAATAATTGCTATTTATCGCGTACAGTGTTTAACATTTTATTTCTTGTTTAATTGTGTTACTTGTGTGTGTACCTAAGTCCTGACAGAGACAGGAGCGAGGTGAGCGGCTATGGAATACCAGATAGCGGTGATGTATCCAGTTACGTGTAAGTGTATTTTGTGTGCAGTCGCAGTTACCGGAATGCACAGCGACACCCGGGTGCCGATATCTGTAACTACAGGGGTGTACTGGAAAAGAGTTACCCGAGATGGTGATGTACGAGTCATCAGTTCCTCTAGTGTATCAAAGCGTGTTGCCAGAGGTCGATATGGCTCATTTTTCACTGCCACAGAATAATGGTTTTTTGTAACAGAGTATTAAATGATCCCCAATGTATGTTGTTCGCATGGATTCCTCAGGCCGATAAAAGAATAGGACAGCAAGTGAAATGGCTGAACTCGAGCCTCAGTGGGAAATCCGATGTATATGTAAAGTCTAATAGTATGTCTGCTAGAGTCCAGAGGAGTTTAAGTGTGATAGGAGATTTGCCCATTGGTGCTGTGGAGTAACGACTAAAACGACAGTTAAAACCTTTATTCACTAAATCAATATTTAATGTCAAAATTTGAAAATAGCTTAAGTGAGCAAGTAAACTGAAGCCTTTTCAGAAATAAAGAGGACCTTCGCACGTGTCGTGGATGTTGGCGTTAACATAACCAAGTTAATCGATCGATTTCAGAAGCAGGAATTCACAAACGAACAGAGAAATTATCACAAGAGTTTTTAGTTTGTTACAGGTGAGCGCGCACCATACAGTACGTCAGTTACAATTGTTACAACTTGTTACACGCCTAGAGATATTGAGTCAATGTCGAGAGGGGAAGATCCCGAATTCTATAATAACTGTAGATAAGCTAAGAGAGGATTTAACAAAATTGACAGTTGCATTAAAAGCGGACAGCTATGACCTAGCGATACCAGTGGAGGAAAGTGTCTAAATACCTTAAGTTAGAAATAGCTGATTGTGTAATTTCTGGTAACTCAATCTTAATAAATTTGCAGATTCCAATCAAGAAACTTACGTCCCAATGGAGATTGTATTCCCCTTTAATAATACCTTTTGCGTGGAATAAACCAGACTTGTACCATTAAGCAGGAAACGTCATTTTTGGTTAACAGTGAAGACAGTATGGTAGTGATACAGGGAGCAGCCTTGCAGCACTGTCAGCCGAATATTAATCCACTATGCTATGTCCCTAGATACGCGGTGATGCTGTGTCCGGATCACGTTGCCCTAGAAAAACATTTATGGGTGCGACCATACAAGAAGCTGAGCTCACTATGTGTATTTTCACGTGTGTCAGGTGACGTGCCACTTATCACCCAGATAGACGACTTTCACTATGTACTAACCCATATTGTTGAGCATTTAGAGTTTGTGTGCAGATACACTTCGAACACTACAGTTAAGATAACAGAGCGTAAGAGCCTGGGTGCACTACACGTGAGAGTGCCGTGTGATTGTAGCTTAGTCGCTGACTCCCACATTTTGGTTTCAGAAAGCTATCCGTGTAGACAGGAAGCGGATAAGTTAGCTGTGGCACACATACTTCCAGCTTCGTGGTCAAAATTAAAAACTTTGAAAATCACCTCTAAAATTAATCATGTTTCCAGCACTTTCGAGACACTAGACGAATGCTTAGACAACGAATGGCCTAGTCAGCTGCCGCACTGGAATTTATCTTTTTCAGAACATAGAAAGTTAGAGAGCCCGACGCTTAAGGTTTTGTCAGTGGAGAGGGACATGTATACATCACTGTCAGCCGTGCTGCACTCCATTTATTTTTGTTTACTAACCATAATTGTTGTGAGAAATCCCCATTTAGTAGGCTTAGGTATAGGAGCATTTGTGAGAGCAGAAAATGAAATATTCTCCCCGAATCAGGAACAATTTATTGTGGATTTATTTTGTGGCATTATAATAATATTGGTTCTGATTGGTTGTCGGTACGTCGTGGGATTATGGGTAAACTGGAGATCCAAGGTATCGAGACGAAAAGGCGACGACATAGCGATGACCGCCAAACGTGACGTCAGAGACGATGGCTTGCCAAAGAACTTACCTATCACGGAGGTCGATGGAAAGGAGCTGAGAATCACTCTTGAATGGTGGGACCAAGTTCGTGATCAGGTATATAGGATGCCAGGTAATCGTTGTAACCATAGGTAAACTTCGAGGTAAACTGTATAACTGTGAACGTTATAGTGTATGATTAATAAAATGTATAAAATATATTATTTCAGGAGATTGTTGTTATCATGAATTCGTAAACATGTAAGTCCAGTGTGTGAATGAAAATGTGAGGAGTGTGAAAGTTTGAATGAAAAAAACCGAGTGGCCACTCAGAGTGAATGTGACGTGAATATGAGTATTAGCTAATATAAGAGTTTATATTCCAAAACTGTTTATTATGATTGACTAGGTGAAATACATGTTCTGTTTTCAGCGGTACGTATACATACGCCAATATCAGCGTGGAATGGTTAGAAGTTGATTTTGACTAATAATAATTAAATTGTAAACTCATAATTATTCTGTAAATACAGGGGACCCTTGAAATAGTTTTAGAATTCCTAGATTAGGTTAAGACTTAATGTTTAAGAGGATTGGTTACGTCGCAATGACATAATAATTTGTTAGTAAAATATAATTGCCTATTGTATTATAACACTGATGTAAAACATTTAATAATAATTTATGTTGTTCTTCCAGTTGTCATTAACGTAATTATGAATTAAGCGTTGACAAGTTAGTTTCTAAGATTGTAACACCGCATACGAAACCAAATGTTGTATATGGTTTTGCTAACCAATGTTAAGAACTAAGTAAATTACTTTTGTAATTTGTTTGTAATTTGGGGAATAAAAATAATCAAGTATTAACTTGTCAATGCATACAAAGTAACTTATAAGTTGTTCGGGTATAGTTAGCTATTAACATATTCTTGTGTGGTATTGAGGTATTTATGTTTAAAAGGTTAGTTAGATGTATGTAAAGAATAAAATTTAAGAGATAAGAGCTTTGTTGAAAAACGAAGTCATTTCATGCTAAGTCTTAGAGCACCGTTGGGAAGTCCAGTAGCTCAGAGCCAGGCCGGTGACCCGAGAGGTCAGGTGACAGAGAGGCCGGACGGCTACTGCTGACCACAGCTACTTTTGTCACGTAGACACTGCCGCTGTGCACAACTTCAGTTACAAAACTTTGTACCACCTCTTGCACTGTAAAATATCTGTATCCTGTAGTACATGGTTACGCTTATAATGTCCTACTATATGTTGTTTCACTTGTCTATGTTAATGAGTAGGAAGATGTCAAATATCCAGAATAGCCATGTCGTGGGACTTATAATTACAATTATTTAGTTTGGGGTCCCTATAATAATATCCACTTCCAGGTTATTATCTATAAAAAAAGTGTTTTTGCAATAGTAAAGTTATAGTATGGGTAGATAATAAGGATTAATGTACTAGTTAGTAATTTGGTAAATAGTTCTAATAATAATATTATCATGTTTGAATTGGAATATCGTCATTGTACTACATCATAAGAAAGGACAATATAGAGGATTAATATGTTTTGTTTTGTATGACTCGCACAGAAACAGCTGAATGGTTCCGGAATGTGTCATGAACTCATTTATTCATATACAATTATAATTTCTCGCTTCAAGTAATTATAAAGACATGTAAAGTTGATTAATGTATTTGTAATATGAAATGTCGAATATACCTACACGTAAGGATAGATGTATAATATAAGGGAACGGACACCACCGCGGGTATTTAAGAGTAAGTTTCTATGAACTAATGTTTCTGTCAAATAAATGCGATTACCCCAATAGCAGCAAACATTGCTAACTAGAGTAGGAAGATAGGCTCTCGTAGGACAACATGTTTTTGTAGAAGGCAAACCTTTGTGAGGAACTGATTCATTGCCTGTTGCTGGAATAACATTTAAAATTAATAAACTTTCCCTGGAAATGTATTAGTGAAGCGGTACCGATGGGAGCGAACGGACTGAGGCTCGTGACCGGGCCGTCCCAACGCCAGAGACTTTATGTGTGATCGAGCCGTCCCAACTTCAGAGACTTTATGTGTGATCGAGCCGTCCCAACGCCAGAGACTTTATGTGCCAGTGTAAATGGACTGTCCCTGAGAAGTGGCTGCCGCAGTGTCGTTGTTCCCATGTGTTTCCTCCACATCTAAAGGCAACTATTGACTGTTGGAGAACCCCGACCGCTAGCCACACTGTTAGCGATACGCGGCGAAACGTGAGGGTAGACGCCATGGTAACTTGTGCACGTGACCCAGCCGCCCAGCTGAACACAACCAAGGGACCAGCTGCCAGGGCCTGGAAGAATGAAGAAGACGAACTCCTAGAGGGCATCCACCCCAACAACCACCCTTAATTTGGCTGGGGTGTGTGTGACGTCGGGGCCCATGTCCCCGCCGTCTGGAAGTACTGGAGGGGGAGGTCAGCAAGGTGAGCGCCCGAGGCGGTGTGTACGTGAGAGGACTCCGGCGCGAGCCGACGTCCGAGCTCCCTGAGGGCCGATCTAGTGTAGGGCTTAGCCTAGTGATGGTCGTGACGCGTGGTGTCCGTGGGTTCGGAAGTGTTGTTGTTTAAGTTAATAAAGTTGCTGTAATCTGAGCTGCGTTTGGTTCCTGAGTACACCCCCTTCGCCCCAGCTGAGCAGGAGGCGTGACATTATACAAAAGTGTTTCCATTTTATTGCGAAAAAACTTAATTTATTAGAAACTTAATTTAATTGTACATTCTGCATTTTAATCCAATATTAAATGGTAATTTCTGCAGTTATTGTGCTAAATCTAATATAGAATATGCTGTGTATACCTGTACAGCCTTTCAGTTACTCCAGACAAATACATAATTAATAAACTTGGCGTTTTCAGTGGATTTTGTTTCTACATTTATAATAGCTCACTTATTGACTGTTCTGTGGTTCAAATTGGTACTGAAGAGTAAATAGGGCTTATGTTTGTATATTTCGACGCATGTCCTCTTAGTTGAATATTATTTGACGAGATACAAACTCAAGTCTGAACTTGGAACCTTAAAAAATTACAGCAATATATTTAAATTTAATAAAATATACATTCATGTTTATATGTAATCTCAAAATACAAATTTGAGTGTTAAGTTCGTAGATGGACCTTATCGCTTGTTAGAATAGGATATTACTGGAACATAAAAGTTATATATATATATATATATATATATTATATATATATATTATATAAGTAGTTAAATTGAAAAAGATATAGAGAGAAAAATTTCAATAAGTTTTACCTACATATCTCGGTTTGAAGTTATTACACCAAGTTTCTGAGATTGTGCCCCTGTTTAGAAGCAACTCTGATATTTCAAGTTCGATAAGTTTTAATGACTTTCTTTAACTTTCCAATTTGTTTCTCTTGGAACACGGTTTAGGTCAAACGAAGTTTTTTATTTCTTATACATTAAAAAGCATACCGATGAATACATTTTTATTTCGTAAAGATAGTCTTATCTTTATCGAAACTTAAAGGTCATAAATATTAATTTATTTGAGTTTACTTCAAAAACTACACAAAAAGTAAAAAAATCCTAATAACATTATTTCCTAATATTTGGGTTTTTGACATAAAATTTAGTCGTTGCATGTATTGGCGACTATATTGTAGAATATATGTGGCTGAGGTATGATGAAGTATCTCCTGCCAGTTTCTGGTGAGTTATCCATACATACATACATATCTATAAATCATAAAATATGTGAATTATTTGAAGGTTAATGCACGTTTTGAAATATTTGTAATTACTAATTACTTCCTAAATTTTGAAGATTAATTCTTGAAAATTAATTGTTTTTAACTTCTGTAAGAAAACTTGTAAGAATCACTAACCACCAACCCACTTTGAGTACTCGAAATGTTTGCTAAAGCCTGTTTTTATCCTTATCATATATATACAGTTAAAGCTATCCTAAACAATGGCACCTATTAAATATAAAAGTAACTTGTAAAGTAGTAGTTATCAGATGAATATAAGTATATGTAAGTCTTATATGTTGAATCATTCATATGAGTTTCGTAATCAACGCTTGGTAGAAATGACTTATTATACAAATACTTCACCATATAAGGTTTTGATATTTTCACATTCAGAATTGTACATAATATGTGTAATGTGTGGATATACAAAACATATAATCCGTGCATCAGTGTATGATAGTACTTTGGGTACTTGTTGTAAGTCAATTTTAGAAAAGATACTGTTGAACAGGGTTATAAATATAGGGTTTCCAAAAAGTCCCGGGTCGGTTAAATATTTTTCAAAATATTTAAAATAGAGCTACAAAACCTTACACAAAGTTACTGTACATAAAAATCTATTTTATCACATATTCAGTGATCCGCTACTTCCTCAGCGGGGCGGCCCGCTAGGAGTCAGAAAGAAAATCTTAAATTTAAAACATAGGTTGATATGCATATCAAATAAAAGGGCTTTATTAGTAGAGTACAGAGCCGCAAACCCGACCTCAAACGGATAACCGATTCAAAAATAACGGCCATTCAAAAAATGGCTTGAGTTTGCAACTTAGGTTAATGTAAAAAAATAAACTGATGAGCTTTTTGGTTTTAACTTAAGTAACCCAAAACTGTTTACAATTAATTGTTGTTGTAGAATAATAAGTTTCGTTATTTCTGAGAGGGATCGGAATTTTTGGGTTGGTAAAGTTAAAATCAAAAAGCTCATCATTTTGCAGCGACTATCCAGAGGTAGACACACGACGCAAAAATGTTGAACCTAATGTCCAAAAAAGCACCTTGTACTGTATCGACTCTCCCCCTTAATTCTGGTTGAGTTCTTCCTACAAGTTCTTGCGAACGGATCGAAGGAATCTTAAGAACGAGTGGATTATGGCTTAAAAGAGGATCGGTATCTCATTTTTATATAAGGATTGAACAATATCTGAATAATAAAATAAAATAAGGATTTATTGTTTATCAGTATTGTATGCAGATAATCGAGCAACGTATCTTTACGACCATGTTATCTATCATATGGGAAATGAGCTTAACGTTCGGGTATTAATCCGTTGATTTCAAAGACGATATTTCAAGTCATATTTAGTTAATATATATATTCTTGATGACTCTTGGGGCAAACTGGAAAAAGTTTACAATAGCAATAAAAAATGTTAATGAACGATATTTTTCCAATATTATTTATTATTTGACATTAATAAATCAATCATATTGGAAAGTTATTGTATTATTAATATTTAGCACTATTTTAATATCTGACCTACATGTTTTTTTAATCTTGTTTCTATCTATCAAACAATAAAATTTATATAAACTCTGTGGTGTAGAAAACGATTTTATTAGGAATTTATTTTGAAACTAATTTTTAATGTTGTAAAAACTATGATGATAATATGATCCTAATAATAATACATCAATACCTAAGGTTTGATATATTTTTATGCAAACACATCGCAAGAGAGTAAAATACATTTAGAATCCATTGTTAAATCATCAATATATACATATACACTATACTCTCCAAAAAAAACAGTAAATTATAAATGTTTCAGTCTATACTTTGACTAAGGGAATGCATAATTTTATAAGTATAAGTAACAATAACAAGCAATAACATTTGAACCGTGTAATTTCAACTCAAAAAATTTAAACCTAAATGCTAATCTTAAATGAGACATTAATTGCCTGGTATAAATAATTATTAACTTGACAAGCACTTAATCCGTTACATTAACCCGCTCCATTTGAAAGTATTTAAACCCGTATATAATGGTTTAGTCCATTCAGTAATAAGCAGAAGCTTTAAATTAGATTACTTCATCCCCACTGATGACAGATCCAACAGAATTAATTAATTGAAACGAGAACACACTGATAATTAGGTTAAATAATTCGGTGTAATTATTCGTTGAACTTCCAAATTACAAATAATCATATATTATAATGAACCTAAAATTGATAGTATATTAAAGTTTAGCTTTATTATAAAATAAAACAATCTAGGTTGTGAGAGTTCTAATTACTTCAGAATTAGAATTTTCGTCTATACGTATCCAAATTAGTTTCCCAATGTCATTGTATTGCCCGAGTAATTACTAATTATTTGTCATTTTAAATGGGTCACTATCTTAGAAACTGAGAGCCTTATTTAATAACCTATCCTTATTGTTAGACGGACTTAAAATACATATATCAAGCTTTTAAACATTTTAAGCTTTTTATAATATTGCTCTTAACTTCGATCTTTACTACACTACTCTCAGCTTTTATTATATGTTTCACCACAAAATATATTATAACTGTTTATTATTTTCAACGTTTTGTCTCAAATGACAGAGATATGAGAATGAAGAAATGTCAAGATTTCTTATGGACTGTAACACAGATAGGAGTTAGTCTACAATTCAATATCCATTTCAGAATTTGGGTTTAAGTTTAATGAGTTTAAAGTAGTTGTTTTTTGGACCCAAAGTCGGAAAGGGAAACAGATTTTATGTGCACCAATTAAATAAAAACATGTATCTAAAACATCCCATAGTATTTGAATTAATAGCTCCAACAAATTCAGTTACATTTAGACTGCTTTAAAACTTTAGGGGTAGAAATCTTAGTAAAAGCACTAGGTTAAATATAATTCTAAATAAGGAGTACTTATGTTTAAGGTACATACTATTTTACAGTTCATTATTTAAAAATCAAACAAAACTGACATAGGCTCTTATTTCGAGTTCAGTGAAGAAACATTTCTGATTCGAATCAATTATATTTAACACTCTAAAGAATATATACATAATTTAAAAAATATTTGCCAGTTTTTGTATTCTTCTTTTGTCTAGTGTATTCCCACTCTCCTCGTAGCGTTTTTATTGTTTCCCCGATAAAGAAAGTTTTATACATATGAGTAGGTTCGAACGCTTCGGACGAAAGTGTATATTTTCAACCACTGTAATCTGTTTCTGGTTAACGGTATTTTCGTTGGCTTAGTAGCGTTTTTATGTTTATCCGATTAAGAAAGTATATAGATATGATATATGGTCTGAAAATTCTATCTCAATCAAATAAGATTTTACTTACGGTTATTATAATCTACTTTCGGTCGAAGTTATTTCCTGTGTGGAGCCTTATTAGCGTTTGCATTGTTACCCGTATCAAGAAATCCTATACTTGTAGTAGCATATAAACGTTCTTTCAAGTAAATAAAAACTCTGTTTTTGGATCTATTCTAGGCATTACTGGAACCCCTGTAACGTTTAACTTCTGGTGTCGGATCATATATAATATACACTCATGAAGGTCTTTAATTTCATTTTTACAGAAAATCTTCCACTTCCAGCATGCTCAAATTTATTTTCGGTGCTTTTAGCATATGAAGAGCATAAGACACGTATGTGATATTGTACCATTTTCGCACAATGGTAAGTTATAAGAAAACACACTTCAAAGAAGTTCATTAAAAACCCTGTGAGTTGTTGGTCTACATGAACAAGCTTGAACTTTTATAAACAAAACAGATAAATAGAGCGTAAGGAATGTTTATTTTAAATTTTCATCGTTGTAGAAGAATGAGAAGTTAAATGAAAAATTATAGTCTATTTATGGGTTGGAGCCATATATCAACCCAAATCAGTGGTTATTTGAATGAAAATGTTTTAGTTTTTTAATATCTATAAACCATACAATATTTGTCCCTAATTAAAAAATTTTGTGGACAAGTGACTGAGGTTGTTTTCTATATTAAGATTTTTATATGGCTTAGTAATGCTAAGAAATTCACTCTCGTTCTTTTCCGCAATACTGGAATATTGGACTAACCAAACAATAAAGGTTTTTCATAATTCACGTTAAATCTAAAAGTAGTTTAATAAAAACTCGTTTGTGTTATTGCTTAAATTTTACGAAAGGTGTTAGAGCTACTGCTTAATTTACTTCTCCTGACAAAACAGTCATAAATTTCTGAACTGGCAGTTTAAGTTTTGACAAACAAATAGTTTTGTTGTAGCTAAAGAAATCTGCGCCATTTCGCTTATTATGTAACTGTAGAATAAGTACCTTAAATTTCATTGCAATTCAGTCAGGAGTGAAAGGTTACACAGAGAAGGAAGTTTCTCTTTTGTGTGCAAAAGGCTTTTGACAAAAAGGTCCCTTTTATGACTGACAAATAACTGATCCGAGAAATATTCTTGACGTATGCTCCTAACATTTATACATACGTTCCAGGTCAATCACCTACTCTACCTGTAACATTTCTACTGGAATGTGTCAGTGATTTGTCTGATATAACTGAGATTCTTTACAAAACTTCATGAAACATTAATTTATATTATATAAACCTTCTTCCAAGAGAGATCATATCATAGATTTATAGATACACTTTAGCCTTTCATCGTACATTTTATTATACAATTTATAACATTATTTTTTATTTACCATAAATATGAAAATTCTTCTTGACTGCTTAAACAAGCTGTTTTACTTCAGTAAATAAGATCAAAGTTTTTTTTATTTATGTCTATTACATTATAAGTACAAAAAATTCTTTTTATTTTCATTCCGAGTTAAATTATATGACCTAAAATATAAAATGTGCTAGCCATTATTTTCTGGTTGATAAAAAATTAACAAACAAGATGAAACACTCATTAACATTAGTTTGTCATTGGTGTTTATAACCTAATAAATTGATTTATTATTCAACAGAAATTTTGCGTGGTTCAATTTTTACCTTAAAACTCAGGATGGCGTTACACACTTCCACTTTCGTACTTGAAGTACATGTACTGTATAGTTTTACTGACATCTAACATCTACAGGTTTACAGTATAATAAGAGATGTTTACTGCCCTTCTCTTGTATAAACCTCTTTTCTTATAAGCGTTAGTGTTTTGCAGCTGCTCGGGATAAAAAATTCATCCCATAATCTTTTTACATGATTTATATGTACACTCATATTTATGATCTCACTATCACTTAAGCTAGTTTCACCCTTAATTTTTAACATTATTTCGATATAATTCAACAATTCTGAAACATTTAGTCCATCTGTGGGTTTAAACATTTTTAAAAATCGCTCTAGGGGATTTGGTAATTTTGCAAAATTCCCTTCTACATGTTTCTCCTGGTGAAGACTCAAACCCATAATATCCTTATTTTATAGTTTGAGACACGGGCTTGCACATCTCTTCGACTTCCTCCTCCTCTAGGCTTGTATTTAGAAGACTAGTTTCAAAATTAACAATTTCCTCCTCGCTTACACCAAGTTTTCCTAATTTTGCCTTAATTTCAATCAAACCATCCTTAAGTTTTGAAATTAAGGTTTCAGACGCTCCTTCCCACTTATACAACTCACATAATACATCAACTCTCATAGTGAGATGTTTGTGCCTACACACTAGTCTCAAATACTCGCCTGTCGATTTTTCCTCGGACAAGTTTCCTATCTTGACAGATAATGCCTCCAAATCAACTTTTATCTCCTTTAATGCAGCGCTAGGTTCTATACGCCCCTTCAGATTACCAGCGTTGCCCCTGATATTTAATTTCAAAAGAGACCTCAACATTTTTCTAAGATCCTGAACGGTGTCCGCTTTCAGAAGCATTTCCGCCCCTAAAATTTATTTCAAATATTAATTCCTTTTTGAGCAACAGATCTACATGCGCTAGCTCCATTTTTATATTTTAAAATAATTTTCTTAAAATAAATCAAATATTCCAAACTGACAATATTATTCTAAGTCCTCAGTCTTACACACTACACAAAATTATGCAGGTTTATACACAATGTTCAAGTTCATACAAGTCTTATACAAGTTACACACACTTACAGGTATCAGACAAGTTTATGCAAGTTTACAAGTTCTTTCCTGTAAATAACCTGTTGTACAAGTTTATGCTCAAAAGGAAATATCAGATTGGCGCAATTTATGTACCGTTATTACAGCACATATTTTGTAATTTATATGGAGCTAATACTTTATAAATTAAACAAATTTTCGGAAATACTTGGTTTATTCCGAAATTCAAGTTCACTCAAAAGTTTACAAAGTTTACAAACTTTTGATTCAATTTTATTCAAAAATCACTCAATCAATCAAATCTAATTAAGAGTCTGATCAAAAGGTACTGAAATTAAAATTAAACTAAAAATGTATACTTCTCCAAAAATGGTTTAAATTAACAAAACAAAATAAAAAGTTCTCTTCTCAAAATACTCAAAATTAATATAACACAAAACTTGATATTTACTTTATCACCAAAATTTAATTCACAAAACTTCAAAAATTTGAATTAAATTTTCAGACTCTGAAAGATGGGAAACTTTAGAAATTTTTAATACATTATTATAAAATAAAAGATATTAACTATACGCTGGTACGGGACTTACTACTTTGAAGATTACGGAGGCAGATCGGATCTTAAAACGCACTAAAAATTTTAAATACTTCAAATTGACTTTACCCACGAAAAATAAATTACTCTAAATCCCAACTATTGGGTTAGAGAAACAACTTCAGCTACTAACTCGACCGCTACACGTACTCCTCAATCGCCAAGACTAGACTGACCGCGAGCCGGGAGGAACGCATCACCCGATACGTCACTGACCGATCAGCTGATTGCCGGTCCAACTGAACAAACAATGTCCCCGCACCGCGTCTAGTTAATAAGAGCCTACTTCCTACCGCGATTCAGCATAAATGAATTTGAACTATGGTACATATTTTCCCTAGCCCGAAGCTGCAATCACGGTAGGAACCTAAACCTTTAAACACTCATCCCGGACTAAGTACAATAATATCCCTCCACATGCACACTTTTAAATAACAATTCTTTTGTACTTATCACTACGTGGAGGCTGTGATGTGTAGTCCGAGGGGTGATGTGGTAGGAGTGTCCGACGTCCAGTGTGGCTCCCCAGGTAGCCATCGCAGAGGGATGTGGTAGGTGAGGAGTCGAGGCAGGTAGCTTCTCCAATGATTGTGCGGGCCGGTGCAGTGCGGCGGCCTCGTTGATCTCGTGGTTGGCTGGCTCTGGTTCGCTAATAGCACTGCTACCTGCTCCTCCAATCTAATAACAATTTCAGCCAGCGAGGCATTGAGCTCTTGGAGGACATTCCTTTTTACAAAATATTCCCTCCGTATAATTGTATGACTGTCAGTCTTTCACGGTGTTCTTATTGTACGCCTGCGCCAGTGTCACGAATGTAAACCATTACCAGATGTTGTTAATTACAATACATTTACCAGGATTGATAATTCGTTGTTATCTGCCGACAAACATTTAATATCAGTATGTTCAAGAATACTAGCCAGTCCTTTCTTTAACAATGAGTCGTAAATGCTTTCACTTATCAGGTTCACTCCGCTTCCCGTGTCCAATAATACATTATGATATGTACCCTTACCAACAAACACTTTTACAACGGGCAGGGTCATTGAACCTTGGCTACATCCGGCCCTTTTTACATTCATACAGGAATTTCCCACATTATTCTTACCCCTTGCCCTCATTTGTTCTCGACCTCTTCCATAATTATAATTATTTTTAATGTCAGTGGGACGTGACCGGGGAGATTCCACTCTCGCACTGCCTTCTTGGAATTCTCCCCTATTTACAAGTTTTTTGGGACCGCAGATTTTTCGAATCTCGGTATCTGTCCTCTCTGAATATTTTTAAAACAATCCCTAGCGATATGTCCCGGTTTATTACAAATAAAACATTTTATTATTGCTTTCTTTACCATCATGGGATTGTTTACATACGAGTTTGCAGTTGAGTTTACATGACTTTTCAGAACAAAGTCCGATTTACAAACTTTTACGTTCCTCACACACCTTCACTTCTTCATAGGCTACGTTCTGCTCATATATACACAAATTGTCAAGGTCGGCAAAATTTTTCGGATTTGTACAAAATACCAGTCGGGCCCTTACTTGAGATGAGATACCTAATTTTATCAATTCTGTCAGTTCGGTCTCAGAATAATCACACAATAGCAATTTTGCATTTTGCTTAACGTTTAAAATATAACTGCTCAGTTTTTCATCAGGTTTTTGTGATCTAGTTACTAAGTCCCTCTTCAAGGCTTCTCTATGACCAAATGGAACAAAATAATCTAATAGTCCTTTGTGTACTTCACTAAAATTACTAGCATTCACCTTAAATTGAAGCATTTTATTGTAAAGTGGACCAGTGGCATAACCTACACTCATATTTATGATCTCACTATCACTTAAGCTAGTTTCACCCTTAATTTTTAACATTATTTCGATATAATTCAACAATTCTGAAAACATTTAGTCCATCTGTGGGTTTAAAAACATTTTTTAAAAATCGCTCTAGGGGATTTGGTAATTTTGCAAAAATTCCCTTCTACATGTTTCTCCTGGTGAAGACTCAAACCCATAATATCCTTATTTATAGTTTGAGACACGGGCTTGCACATCTCTTCGACTTCCTCCTCCTCTAGGCTTGTATTTAGAAGACTAGTTTCAAAATTAACAATTTCCTCCTCGCTTACACCAAGTTTTTCCTAATTTTGCCTTAATTTCAATCAAAACCATCCTTAAGTTTTGAAATTAAGGTTTCAGACGCTCCTTCCCACTTATACAACTCACATAATACATCAACTCTCATAGTGAGATGTTTGTGCCTACACACTAGTCTCAAATACTCGCCTGTCGATTTTTCCTCGGACAAGTTTCCTATCTTGACAGATAATGCCTCCAAATCAACTTTTATCTCCTTTAATGCAGCGCTAGGTTCTATACGCCCCCTTCAGATTACCAGCGTTGCCCCTGATATTTAATTTCAAAAGAGACCTCAACATTTTTCTAAGATCCTGAACGGTGTCGCTTTCAGAAGCATTTCCGCCCCTAAAATTTATTTCAAATATTAATTCCTTTTTGAGCAACAGATCTACATGCGCTAGCTCCATTTTTATTTTAAAATAATTTTCTTAAAATAAATCAAATATTCCAAACTGACAATATTATTCTAAGTCCTCAGTCTTACACACTACACAAAATTATGCAGGTTTATACACAATGTTCAAGTTCATACAAGTCTTATACAAGTTACACACACTTACAGGTATCAGACAAGTTTATGCAAGTTTACAAGTTCTTTCCTGTAAATAACCTGTTGTACAAGTTTATGCTCAAAAGGAAATATCAGATTGGCGCAATTTATGTACCGTTATTACAGCACATATTTTGTAATTTATATGGAGCTAATACTTTATAAATTAAACAAATTTTCGGAAATACTTGGTTTATTCCGAAATTCAAGTTCACTCAAAAGTTTACAAAGTTTACAAACTTTTGATTCAATTTTATTCAAAAATCACTCAATCAATCAAATCTAATTAAGAGTCTGATCAAAAGGTACTGAAATTAAAATTAAACTAAAAATGTATACTTCTCCAAAAATGGTTTTAAATTAACAAAAACAAAATAAAAAGTTCTCTTCTCAAAATACTCAAAATTAATATAACACAAAAACTTGATATTTACTTTATCACCAAAATTTAATTCACAAAACTTCAAAAATTTGAATTAAATTTTCAGACTCTGAAAGATGGGAAACTTTAGAAATTTTTAATACATTATTATAAAATAAAAGATATTAACTATACGCTGGTACGGGACTTACTACTTTGAAGATTACGGAGGCAGATCGGATCTTAAAACGCACTAAAAATTTTAAATACTTCAAATTGACTTTACCCACGAAAAATAAATTACTCTAAATCCCAACTATTGGGTTAGAGAAACAACTTCAGCTACTAACTCGACCGCTACACGTACTCCTCAATCGCCAAGGACTAGACTGACCGCGAGCCGGGAGGAACGCATCACCCGATACGTCACTGACCGATCAGCTGATTGCCGGTCCAACTGAACAAACAATGTCCCCGCACCGCGTCTAGTTAATAAGAGCCTACTTCCTACCGCGATTCAGCATAAATGAATTTGAACTATGGTACATATTTTCCCTAGCCCGAAGCTGCAATCACGGTAGGAACCTAAACCTTTAAACACTCATCCCGGACTAAGTACAATAATATCCCTCCACATGCACACTTTTAAATAACAATTCTTTTGTACTTATCACTACGTGGAGGCTGTGATGTGTAGTCCGAGGGGTGATGTGGTAGGAGTGTCCGACGTCCAGTGTGGCTCCCCAGGTAGCCATCGCAGAGGGATGTGGTAGGTGAGGAGTCGAGGCAGGTAGCTTCTCCAATGATTGTGCGGCCGGTGCAGTGCGGCGGCCTCGTTGATCTCGTGGTTGGCTGGCTCTGGTTCGCTAATAGCACTGCTACCTGCTCCTCCAATCTAATAACAATTTCAGCCAGCGAGGCATTGAGCTCTTGGAGGACATTCCTTTTTACAAAATATTCCCTCCGTATAATTGTATGACTGTCAGTCTTTCACGGTGTTCTTATTGTACGCCTGCGCCAGTGTCACGAATGTAAACCATTACCAGATGTTGTTAATTACAATACATTTACCCAGGATTGATAATTCGTTGTTATCTGCCGACAAACATTTAATATCAGTATGTTCAAGAATACTAGCCAGTCCTTTCTTTAACAATGAGTCGTAAATGCTTTCACTTATCAGGTTCACTCCGCTTCCCGTGTCCAATAATACATTATGATATGTACCCTTACCAACAAACACTTTTACAACGGGCAGGGTCATTGAACCTTGGCTACATCCGGCCCTTTTTACATTCATACAGGAATTTCCCACATTATTCTTACCCCTTGCCCTCATTTGTTCTCGACCTCTTCCATAATTATAATTATTTTTAATGTCAGTGGGACGTGACCGGGGAGATTCCACTCTCGCACTGCCTTCTTGGAATTCTCCCCTATTTACAAGTTTTTTGGGACCGCAGATTTTTCGAATCTCGGTATCTGTCCTCTCTGAATATTTTTAAAACAATCCCTAGCGATATGTCCCGGTTTATTACAAATAAAACATTTTATTATTGCTTTCTTTACCATCATGGGATTGTTTACATACGAGTTTGCAGTTGAGTTTACATGACTTTTCAGAACAAAGTCCGATTTACAAACTTTACGTTCCTCACACACCTTCACTTCTTCATAGGCTACGTTCTGCTCATATATACACAAATTGTCAAGGTCGGCAAAATTTTTCGGATTTGTACAAAATACCAGTCGGGCCCTTACTTGAGATGAGATACCTAATTTTATCAATTCTGTCAGTTCGGTCTCAGAATAATCACACAATAGCAATTTTGCATTTTGCTTAACGTTTAAAATATAACTGCTCAGTTTTTCATCAGGTTTTTGTGATCTAGTTACTAAGTCCCTCTTCAAGGCTTCTCTATGACCAAATGGAACAAAATAATCTAATAGTCCTTTGTGTACTTCACTAAAATTACTAGCATTCACCTTAAATTGAAGCATTTTATTGTAAAGTACATATAGAACAAAGGGTCTATAGTTTGTTTAACACATGTTTATATTTTCCATTAACTAATTTCGAACGCGTGAAATTATGAATTTAAAATATTATTTTATAAGTAAAACATCATCCAAATATATTGTTATATTATTTACAGTTATTATTAAAGGAAATATAAAATAATACCAAAACTTTATAACTGAAATATATTTGTAATAATGCCGTATAAGAAAGATTTGAAATGCATCGTTCCCACGTTAAAATAAACGTTATATTTACAAAAATTGGTATCCCTGGTATACTACATTACCAAACATCTAATTATTTAACGCGCGCGTACAAAAATTAATTAAAAATAAAATCAAATAATTAGTTATTACTGGATTTAGCTATAATTAAACATAAATGTGTATTAGTATACAGGAATTCTTTCCTTTGTTTATACTGTTTATTTTGATTACTTTGAATATACTTATTTTAAGAATCTTAATTTAGTCTAAATTTGAATAACGATTTTAATTATAATAGTTAACTATGATATCACCATAGCTATTAACAGTTCATTATACTGTACTCATAACAAATGTTTCAAAGAAGATCTAATATGCTCCAAAAAGAATTACAAGTCAATGTCTCTTATAGAATTGTATGGTAAGTGTTCAGATATATACTATTTTAAAGGTTGAATCTAAATTTATAAATAAAAATTCTATTTTGAAGTTTTATTTCAACTATAAATTACGTTTCTATTCATAACATTAACAGAACTTACAAAATAATACTACATTTTCGCTACAAAAAATAGAGTAAACAATATATTAAATGGAAATAATAATAGGTAATTGCAAACATAAACTATTTTGGCTTTTAAAAAACCTCCATAGGCACGGAAATGGCAGGTTAAGCTTGTATCTGTGAGTGTAATAATGATAGTGGCGTATTATTATAAGGCGACATGAAAAGGTTGGCCGCAGCAATGAAACTCATAAAAATCTCTTTTCCAATATTAAGAGGTTGACTAGATAAATTTTATGAATTCTAGGAAAATGGAATTCGAATATTTTGGACTTGCGCATTAAACTGTTAATCACCCAGCATTTAAAATTATATTTATATCTATATTCTAAATTTACATTCATTGTTTAAAAACCCACAATTATATTTTTACAAATGCTTTTTTTCCCAAATCCTAGATAATCCTAGAACCAAAGAAGTTTTTATATTATTAATACTTCTTAGAAACTTAACCATGATAAACTTTCACATTGTACCATGATTTCTCTTTTAGAATCCTAAGGATCAAATATAAAATTTAAGCGTTTGATTGGAATTGACGCCAATTCCTTGGGTATTGATTTAAAATTTAAAACCCTTAAATGGAAATTATCACAATTAACGGAATGTTGAATCGCCGTAGTTTCAGAAGAAAGCACACTACACTGTATTAACTAGTAGGTCTAGTTACATTTACAGTTACAACTACAATTACTAATGCAGTTGTCCAGCTACTTTATGTTTATTTGTCACCTGATTATATTTTGAGCTTTCAGAGACGTTTTGTTTTTAATTCAAGAGACGTCACTTCTTTGTTTTTTCGTGGAGCAGAAATGTATTTTACTCCCTTCTTGTCTGATTCAAATTACAACAGAGTCCATCTGCTATGTAAGGTGACTAATGAAGTCACTGTAATATTTAAAGTCAGTAAAATTTCGTTATTAGGAATGTGACTTGCTTTTTCATACAACAGAAATATTTTGGATCTAACAGATGAATGAGCTATGAAAATATCTATAAATATAACGGCCAAACAACTCACTCACTCACTCATCACTAGTTATCACATTTTCCGATATTGCAGAAAGTTTAAATTATTACAGTATGTTTAGTGGCTTGAATAAAAAACAAGATTTTGATAAAAAAATCTAACATTTATGGACATATAAATAGGGCTACAACCTCTAGAAGAACTTTATATAGAAATTGTACTTGCACATGACCTGGAAAAACAGTTTTACACAAAAGTCTTATGCTCCCATTTGAAAAATAAAGAATTTTTTCAAGCAGGTAAACCTCCAATAGAAGTTTAATTGGGTTACTGACTTTCTAACATTGAATTTCCACTCTATGTTTTTAGTTTTATGTTAATATGTGATAGTAAACAGCTTGCTTAGAAATTTATTTACTATGCTATTTTTGCGTTTCATGTATGTTTAAACCGTAATACCAATGTAAAAATATTTGTTCATGGTCTAGGCATATTAAATTGAGTGACATGCTCCATTGGTGAACTCATTGTTACCTATAGAAATGAACCTTCATGCATAACCTTAAGTCAATGGGTTAGTTGTTCTCAAGATATCGTGTGGACAGACACACACAACACACACACACACACACACACACACACACACACACACACACACACACACACACACACACACACACACACATATATATATATATATATATATATATATATATATATAATATTTACAGCCCCACTAGTGATACGATTTACTACCGCTCAGCCAATTAAGATCCGTGGGTTATTGAATTTCTTTCGAAGGTTTACCAATTAAACTTTTTTAACTCTAATGTTTTATAATTATGTCTGGATAGTAAATTATCATGACTGTCTTGCAATTATATTTTTTGTTAATCCGTTAAAAAAAGTGAACTTGTAAAAGCATAAGTTGGAGAGGCCAACTCTGTGACCTCAATATTATAATCTAAGATATTTTTTATGACCTGACTCCGATATACCTCATTACGGTACACTTCTACATCTCCTCATTTTAGAAAAAGAAATTCATCTCTATGTCGTAAATACACTCGTTTATATCAGACGCTACTCTTAGAAATAAATTAGGGTAGTTATCCATCATTAACTTGAAAAAAACTTCACTTTCCTTGAATAAAAACTTCACTTTCCTGTTTTATTTCACTTCCTAATGGCGCGTATTTATAAAAAGTTAATTGTATCTTAAAGTGTTACACTACATTTATAAGCATATATAGGGTAACATAAACAAAGATATAAACACTTAAAAGTACCTAATAGAATTTATAATATCCAAGTCTTTATTCTTTCTGAGTTTATTTGACTACATAACATTGGTAGTCCGTATGTTAGTAAAATTAGCAAACTATAACACTTTCTTAGTATATAATTACGCATGAAAATTTTATAAATTGTAGTGTTCTCCATAAAAGTATAAGATAAAGAAAGAAGTATTGACACTAAATCAGTAGTTTAAATTTTGTTATATATTTCAAATTAAATACGAAGATTTCGTTGTTTATTTCACAATTCATCTTCTTCTGTTTCATTAATTACAAATTAAACTACTTATTTTCAAAGCATCGCAGTACTAAAGTTCAGGCAATATTTCTTTAATTTTGCTTCTGTTTTATTGTGACAATAGCTTATATTTATTGAAAAGGCAGCTATTATTATTTTTATCTTACAATATTTTACTATAGAAAACCTACACTTGTCTTATGAAGGAAGAATCAGCCACTCTTTCCTATTTTGGTATCGTTTTCTTCTGAGAGCACTTCTATGATTGTCCATTATTTACTTCTTAATAGTAGATTGTTGCTAATTTATTGAGATGACTGAGCAATATGTAATGTTACGAATCTACAATTTCAATTTTATCGTCCTCGATATTCATCACGATTTTGTTCAAAACAAAAGATGTTTTATATTTAGTATGCCAATATATACGTCAGATTGTAAAGCAAGGGTTGCATTAATATTTGGTAATGGTATGTATGCTAAATCAGCAATGTAACTTTTCATTGTTCTTTTAAATAGTACATTTCGAAATTCAAATTTTATAGATGCCTAACAATGAATTGAAGTGCCTAACGGTGATTTCAGTTTTAATTGTCAGCCTTTTAATGATATTCCATCTCCGCAATTTTTAGCGTATTATAGTACAAGGGGATTACAAACCTGAATAAATGGGTATATTTCAAATGTAATGTTATAATTTTTCGTAACAATTAACGATGGAAAGTATAAAAAACAAACATTATTAAATGTATCATCAAAACAAAATTTAACAGGGAATATTGCAAAATATTGTAATCTCTGACTAAACAAATATGCTTCAAAAAGATAATAGTTTTTTATTGAATCATATAAACCACAAAAGTAAAATAAAAACGTCCGATTTACGAAGGTGAAGTATTACAAAACATATATTTTGTATATACAAAAACATGTCTTCCGTGTTCATTAAGAAGGTGTTTGAACTATTTAAAATCAAATAACGGAGACCACTGAATAAATGGCAAACCTAACAAAAGTTATTAAGAACCTCAAACTTATAGCAGGTTTCAAAACATACGTATCAGTTGTGCTTGATTTGAAAAAGGTTATAAAAAACGTGAACAACTCGAAAACCTAAAATTCTTAAAACATAAAACATGGAACTCTACTTTCACTACCTAATATAACTCACATGTAACAAATAAATGGCTATAAAATCAAGACATATACTCATTTTATTTCATAGCTTTTAATAAAATACTTTTTATCAACTTTAAAGGCTTCACCGTAGTGATTTCAATTTTGATACAACTAAACAGTTTTTTTATTATTTTGTCTCCCTTGAGTGATTAACTATAAGTTATTGTTCCAAGTGAAATGGTAAATATAAAATAAAATTGTAAATTTTTAAAAAGAACCGTACCTTTAAAATTTACTACGAAATTAAATTAATTCATAGTAAATTAAAATATATGTGAATACGTTAGTAAAATATAGTTTTTAACATGTTTTTACAGTCGATTGTTAAGATTAACTCCTTTTTCTATTTATGTAGGTGTTTTTGGTTTGGACGCTTCCATATATTATCTTCATATCACTTCCCGGGTAGTCTTTACATAAACTAGGAGAGTTTAGCCTCTTATATTCTATTTAGCCTTTGAGTGGTATCACTAACACATATGAGAGTGTTAAATTTCATAAGTTTACGCTTTAAACTCAAAGTAACGAATAATGTTACCCTTTGCTATTAGTTTTCTTGAGAATGTGCGATATAGTTTTTAGGTGAATTTGTACAAATATTTAGATAAAATCATACGGTATTTAAGTTTATATTATATAAAATATACATTAGATAAATAAAAAAGGAAACAATACTTTCAACGGAAAATATCTTTTATCTGGGCACTACAAAAAATTATTTATCATAGCAATATGGTCTTTAAAATAAAAATCTTAGTTGCAAAAATTTTATAGTACTAAAAAGCGAGTTCACCATGATCTCTTCAACTTGCTCTCTATTAAATGTGAAATTTCAAGGTTGAGGAGAGGAAAGGAGCTATAGACCATGATATAGTCCTATCGTTAATATATCTGCAATAGTCTGATCTAAATATAGTCATTTGCACCATTTTTTTCGAAAATAGAGAGTAAGATTTCCGCATGCAACTATTTTAAACACACACCGTGTATATAACATGATATTCAAGTATTCAACTCATTTGAAGAATCATATTGGTTTACTTAGATATTTCCAAATAAAAACTAAACTATGTATTATAAATAAAAATATTTAACAGGATAAAAAATTATCACTTTGTATTTTTTTATTTCAATTTTAACATTTAAATTAAAATAGAAAAGATGGCAACAAAAAATTACCTTTTGAATAAACAAAACCTAGAAATTAAACAATATTAAAATATAAAATTCTTTTAAAACTTCGCAGTATTTTTCTCGTCCTTTATAAGAAAAAGTACTTTATTTTATATTTTTAGTTTTCAATGTGACATATATTTTCTGAAAAAAAGCTCTCCAGAGGAATTGTTAACGATATAGCATAGACATATATAATATCGTAACGTTTTTGAAGATAATGTGTGGACAGTACGGTTTACATACTTTTTGTGGCCCAGAATGTGTAAAAAATATAAAAAAAACAAACAGGAAATGAAGACATGAAATTAATGGAAATTTAACGCACTTTATTAATTTATATCAAAATCCTCTGATGAATGATAAAATTATTGCAGAATT
This sequence comes from Homalodisca vitripennis, assembly GCF_021130785.1. NCBI lineage: Eukaryota > Metazoa > Arthropoda > Insecta > Hemiptera > Cicadellidae > Homalodisca > Homalodisca vitripennis. The sequence continues at coordinate 26,246 of NW_025780410.1, read as the reverse complement.
ATTTACTCTTTGAATCAGTTGAATACACTGGACAACTTTGATCGTTAATGTTAAGCCTACAACTTTAGACTGCGATTACACCTAACTATTCACTTTACGAAATACTATTAAATTGGACATTACTGACTATTAACAGTTTTATATTGATTTTATCTTTACTTTATTTGAAATAAATTAATACTATTTGTTATGGATCTCATTAAAGTTTTGTAAGCATGGACAATAATTATAACACTACGATATGTTATGCATATTTTATAGCAACAATCTGACCTGTAAAAGACAATATTAAAAATGTAGGAAGTCGTCCTAGTTTAGGAATGAATTCTAAATGTTTACCAAATTTAATGAAAGGTTATAAACAGGTTAATATAACCTTTATTTATTAACAAAGGTTATAAAAATTATATTATACTGGCTGAGTTAATGCATATGGCAGTTATAAAGGATAATTAAAATCACTGGATAGTAAGAAGGCTGAAGTATATGTTCAGGACTGTTGACCACGGCTTAATGGGATAACGAGTAAAAGGTTTTTCTACGAGAATTAATGAGATTGGCGCTCCCAGATACAAGTTCAGTTTTTCTCAACAAGTAAAAAGTTTGGATTTTTAAATATAAAATTGTAGCTTTTAATAATTTTAAAACTCTAGGATCACTATTACCTTTACTGCATATAACTAATCTTGATCTCTGCATATAATAAACTAATCAGGAATATTTATGTTAGATTCAACAGGGGCTTAATGCAACTTTGGGCTTGAGGTTGGCTCATGTCATTTTTGACACTGAGAACTTCTGCTCTCTAAAAGTGTTAAACGAAAGGGAGATTTCGGTAAGGAATTCATACACTCTCGGAATCAGTGTTTTTTTGAAATTTATTGCCTCCTGGAAGTTTATAGTAAACATAATATTTCATGTGTACAATCATTTAAAAACTACTTCAAAACTTGCCAAAAGAAGTTTTATATCAAGTTCAACAGAAATTCGAATTAGACAATACGAATGAAAAACTATTTTATATTCATTATGGTTTTTGCGGTCCCAAACTGAGAATTCCTGGTATTTGGCAAAAGTTTCGATATTATAAAATTCCATATTTAAACGTAACAGCATAACGTTAATAAACAGGAACATTGGGATCTACCATTCTAAACCTAATTTATACTATTCATAAAATATAGCTCCAAACTAAGATTTAGTATTGTAAATTAAATCCAGCTGAACTTTAATAAGAAGACTCCAATTTTATCTCTCTTTACCTGTCCGTTTATGAACTACTTCTAAAGATAGAAGTAATTGTAAATACAAAATTAGAATACTGCAAAAATAATTCAGTTGTTGTAGTAATGTCAGTAGAGATGTTTATCATGCTAATCCTCAGCTTAGCTCTCACGTTTTGTTTTTTCTTTTACTCTGAAAGTTGATTAACTGGCTTCTTTGTGTGTTTCTTCTTAGACCTAATTACTGGGCTTTAGCCTTTTGTGGTATTCAGTAATAATATTTTACTATTTTTAGATAGTATTTTTCTTTAACTGAAACTATATGCAAATACCAAAAAACATACTTCAGTACATTACAAACAATGGTTTGTAATTTATGTCTTATTAATGACATCCTCGCATAAGATACCTCCTACGTACATTAGGTTCCTCCAAAGTGGAGGTCAATTAGAACCCATAACTATGGAAATGCTTTCTTGCTTGTCTAAGCTAATTGAGAGTTTATCCGGTTAAAACAAATCATTTATGTAGTTTTTATTATCCGGAAATATTAAAGTGTGGTCAAAGGGTAAATAAAATCGATAAATGGGTATAAAATATTATATAGTATAGTAATAAGTTATAAATCTTTTATTTGTAACTATTCGTGTTAAACCCTTTTGTGAATGACCAAAATATGTAATATAGTGCAACCTGCAGGTTTCAAAATTATAGCTTTGCTTTGAAGGGTATTATGAATTTAATCCTCACTTACACTAAAACAAAAGTATAAGGAAAAAAAGTAGAACACTAAAAATATTTTGAGTTCCCTTTCGATTAAATTCTATGACAGTAAAAGTCATAGCGTGTAACACTTACTCACTGTTTTATAATACTCGACATGTAATGGTAGCATTTACCACAATTTATTATTGTAACCATATTTTAGTATATGTGAGTCATTAAATATATAATAATAAAACACGAGAATTTAATACATGTCATAATAATTCATGAGCAAAGTATCTCTTTTTGTAATATTTAGCAATGTGGACTGCTTTCAAAGGGTTTGAAATCGAACTCTGTTTTTGTTATTTTTATCGAACATAACTACAGTATATCGTCTACTTATTAAAAAGTAGGTTGCATATATTAATTTGCAACAGAGGTATAGAGAAACTCGATTATTCGATTATTTTGAAGCTGGTATCAATAGCGTGAAATTGCACACTATAAATTGGTAATGGAACATATAATAAGAAGAATATACCATAAAGGATAAATAATTTACTGTTAGGAAATATATTAATCAAGGTACTTCAGAAACACCTAGTACGATAATGGCGCATATCATTGCATGGGATTTGGCTGAGCAGTAACTAACATGACATTATGACATTGTAAAAGTCGAAGAATTAATAAGTTTGTAAATAAACTGAACACAATTATACGTCATTTTAATATTTAAACACAGAAAAAAAATTGTCATGCAACCTCAGCACCTCTTACGCGAAATATAGAGCGGCATTCTACCACATTGTGTACATATTGAAAAGAAATAATACTACATATAAATGTATAATTCGTATAAGTAATATTAATTCAGATATTCAAATTCTCTAGTTTATTATAAAAAAGTCTTTAAAAATATCATATAGTGACTAAACTAGAACATAATCAGCGTCAAAAACAGTTTTCAATGGAAATAGAGTAAATTACAATTAATAAATAAAAAAAAACGGCCGCTGAGATTCAAGCGATCATTTAAAACACATCATAAACTTATCATATGAAAATTGATATATTACCTGCCTTTGCTAGATAAATAGTTTAAATTACCAGAAATGGAAATAAAACAACTTTTAAACATAAGTAAAAGAGTCCCGCTGTTAAAGATAATAAATATGCAGTGAGTCTCCATCATTATTTGTCACTGAGCTACATTCCTCCCTTCAACTTGAAGGTACTACAAAAGTACACAAGAAGCTCACTACGAAGGGAGCTTTACAGACAAGTAAGTGGATATTTCACAGTCAGTGAACAGTAACGAACAGACTGAGTACATTGAATACATTTGAAGTGTAGCAGAGGATTCACAATAACTGAAGACACAGTACATTTCCCTCGTTTGCGTCTAAGAGAATGTTTCCGCAATACACAAGGACCTAGCATAAAGATAAACTTTAAAGTTGAAACAATTATAAATCGTGACGTCAGTAAAACAGTCAGTGGAATGGTATTGAGTAGGCTACTTGAGTGAAACCTGTTTTGCGACACGTATATGCTCTTACCTTGGATATAAATGTTTGCTGATCTTAGTAAGTAAGGTCTCAGTGTTCTGGCATAGATATATTTCCAGTTTCAACTCATGTATTATTCACACACCATTATATCCCACTAGTGTAATGAGCAAGAAATTCCTCCATTAAAATAACCGTTGACGAGAAGAACTTAACTATAGCTTTATCGGTATAATAATTAAAAAAAGCTAAAATATTGTTATGTTAATGTTTTAAACAGTTTAAAATACAGTTTATACGTTATTTTTTAATGAGAACTGAGGTTTATTTCTAAAAATAAAACTTCACTGTTACATTCCTATTAGTGTTAAAGGGGTTTCTCAACAACTTTTAAAACAGTATTTAGACTGGATGTTTAGAAATGTCTTGATAACAGATTGCAATTACTTTCACATAGTAATAAAACACTAATCAACAAAATGCAGCAAGCATCAATAGGAAACATTAGTGTTAAATTTGATTTGTTTTATGATTTTATCATGATTTACATACTTACCCACAGTAAACACTCAAATAAATGATATCATATTTTCACAATTAAAACGCATAAAGTAGTACTAACCATGTAATACGAGTAAAACTATTCAATATTTATCTTCCGATTACAATAATTTAAAAAATTTGTTTTAAATATAATAAAATAACTTGGGTGCAACTTCATTGCTTTGGTTGTGTTGTAGTAATTTAAATGTAAGCGAAAACAACTGTATTATTGAATTAAATTTTGCGATGATGTTTCAAGAAATAAAACTAAGCGTTCGCGGTGTCGCGTCAAAGTAGATGAAAAGTTCAGTACGCTTGCCATAATTTTTACAGACTATTTTATATACGGAAGACGAAAGGAACTATCGGAGCGCTGAAAGTGGTTTCCGATAATTTTTTCCACACTTAATGAGCTTGCTACTAAACCAACGACGCGCTTCATTTATCTTGGCGAAACAAGCTCCAGTGATACTTCAATTATCGGCTTCTTGCCAGTAGCTTCACCAGTTTGTCATTCGCTTTTATCATTAGAAATTAGAAAATTCATTGCTGTTTCTAAACTAAGCTATGTAGACATATAAATATACATTGATATACATACATATTTATGCACACACACACACACACACACACACACACACACACACACACACACACACACACACACACACACACACACACACACACACACACACACACACACACACACACACACACACACACACACACACACACACACACACACACACACACACACACACACACACACACACACACACACACACACACACACACAACACACACACACACACCACACACACACACACACACACACACACACACACACCACACCACACACAACACACACACACACACACACACACACACACACACACACACACACACACACACACACACACACACACACACACACACACACACACACACACACACACACACACACACACACACACACACACATACACACACACACAAATATATATATATATACCTTATGTTATAGTGGGTCAAAATAATTATAAACCTACGTATTTGTGGGGTTTATTTGTTAGGTAGACAATTTAAAACCCCTTTTATTCATGTTCGTAATTGTTTCACAAATACGAGTAAAGTATGTTTGATTGATTTGACGATGCAAACTAGATATTTTCTAATAGATCATAGAAAAATAACGTGCTTTCCTGAGCGTTAGCTTAGCTTCTCAAACGAGGCGCTGGGAAAATTTTTATTTCTGGCTGTTATTTTGCCTGTTCGCACAATATCTGACGGCAACAACAAGAAAACCGCAGAATGAATAAGATTTGTACAAAACATATGTAATTAAGCCTTTGTTAAAGGCTTCAAACAAATATTTTATTTTTTATATTATATACCATTAAAAATAGAACTATTTGTTACTACAACCTTTGAGTTCATAAATTTATAGAAAAATATATACACTACAACTTCTATACTTTCCGTATTGATGAACTATATAGAAATTTGATGAAATGGTCGAGTAATAAATAGAATTTGGTGAAAAACATTAAACGAAACTTTAGCTAGTCTACAGATTAGTACAACTAGAAATGTCCTTTTACAGCAAAATGCATAACATTTATTTGCGTTATTCAAACTTTTAATTGTACTGTATAACATTTTTAAGCAAACAAGAAATTAATATATCGTTCTGTAACCTCATTAACAGGTTTTTTAAAATTGACCTAAAAACTATTTAATACTCCTAGTTAGAACCAGCTACATATTTTACTTTGTAGGGCATTTCTAGGAAGTAAAAGGTGTAGCATAAAATGGAGCAACCTGTACTGAACGGAGCGCGGTGAGGTGTATGTATCAAAGCCACTTATATCAGTCAAGTGTAATCACGTGATCGATCCTCTCGTTGGTGAGGTAAAGCTCTTAAGTTATACAAGTGGCATCTTTATGTTCACCATAATGTGTACTCAATATTCACCTAGTCAGGCCCATAAATCCCCTTTCTTGAATGAATATGTTGCTATGTTAAAACCTATATATTATAATTTGAAGGCAATAACAGGTTTAATTAGAAAATACTTTATATTTGTATGCACAGAATTCTCACGTGAATTCATTCAGGATGCGAAAACTAATGTCTGCAGAGAGTCAATCACAACTGTCGTGTGGTCTAAAACCTGGAGAGTTTGATTAAACAACTCCCTCAAAACTATTTCATTAGATCAAGTATCTCGCTGGCGACGATTGATATGGGTTATTGACTTAGAACGGTTACTGTATTTAAAATTTACCTTACCTCTGATATGTCTTTACATCTATTTATTGTACAGTAAATTTGTGGGTTTTTGAACAGTAACTGAAAACATTGCAGTCATCCGTTTAACATCAATGTTTTTACTGAAATGTCTATTAAACTAACAAGAACCGTTCGCAATTTACTTTTTTAAACTTACTTTTCACGTGTGGAAAGATTATCGTATTATGTTAAATGGATTAACCTCTATGGGTGATTGATCTGAATAACAATTTTTTTGAAATTTTACGTTACGAGGTTTTGTTTAAACTTTCAACAGTCTAATAGCCTACAGTGAGAAGTTGAAGAACTACAATATAGTTTATATAGGGGGTTTACAATCCAATTTCAAACGCATATAGTTGGTTGATCTACATGATAAATCTTTTATTTTCATGTTGAGTTAATGATTGGTATGATAGGTGCCATTTACAGGAGCAACTTATTTAAGCTCTTATGGGTTTATTTAGTCTGCCCAGTCTATCAGTCATTTATATTTGAAATGTAATTGTTCTAATACGCGGAAGTTTTGGTAGTTTGTCTTGGTGGTCTCAAAAGACGTCTATTGTTAGTTGATCTTTAAATACATTTAGTGTTTCTATTTACGTCATGAGGAGTATGTGTGCCAATTTTTTATTCTCTGGAGTATCGAGGATTTGGATAACTAGTGAGTGAATAAGTGAGAGCTTTGCCCTTATATATACAAGGAATTTATATTAGTACCAAAACATATGTTTTTTGTTCTTGTCAAATCTCCACACCTGAAACAGTAGAAAGAAAATGTTTGTTATTCATATAAAAAATATAAACATTGTTATATAAAAATAGTTATTCTTATAAGCATACAACTGCCTCCATACATATAATAAGGGTATGAAAAGCTTAGGACTTATGAATTACTGTTTAATAAAATATGCTCACATTACAAACTCTATCGCTAGGTACTAACGCAAATAGGTGATGAAAACTCAGTAGAAGTAATTAACTTACAAGTAATTATTAATTAGTAAAAGTAAAGATTAATTATATGGAGACTACCATTTACAATATTGGTATACACATAAGAGCCAACAAAACAAAAACATAAATTACATTCGTAAAAACTCATGGAAAGAGAGAATGCAGCATGCAAGATAACATCGAAATAACAATAGTCTAATAGTGAACATTTGTAAGAGTAGTAGAATAGTAATAAACTACTATGTAAATGAAAGTAATACTTAATTAGGCAGACATCTGTATGTATCTCTAGTTAAGAGATATTCCTTTATTTTAAAGTGTATTGACTATATTACTGCTCTACCTAGCAATATCTTAGGGCTACTTTGAAACATGTGCACTGTATATTGTACTGTACATGATCAAAGATTAATCCTATTAGATTATTACTAATAGGGCCATACTTAGCTCTATTGAGGTTATATTGCAATAGAGCCCTCATTGACACATTTGACTCAAGGAGTATAATAAGACTAGACTGTATATGATTTGAATATAATTTTATGTCATAAAGTAATTTGCAGATAATAATACTGTAATCAGAATATAATAACCAGAATAACTAATACTCAATGATATTTTCTATATTATAAATCAAAGACAAGTTTAAACAGAATTGTAGCCTTGAACACGAACTACTTTCCTAGTAACTCCAATGGATTCGTAACGGATTTTGGAGTCGTACAAAATAAAAGACAGTAATTTCTTTATTCCTAATAATGATTAAATTATTTTCTCTACTAGCCTAAAAATTTAGCGTGACTGATCAGATTTCCATGGATAAATATATTTAACAAACTGCTGTACCTATTGTACAATAGTATAAATGCGTCTAATATAAAAATGAAGGGGAATATACTCTAAACATCTATTTTCAAAAACTCATTATAATATGTTAAATTTCCAAAAACTAATATTTGTATAACAACAAAGTTTGATTTTGTGTTTTTTGTTTTTTGTCTTTGTATAGCAGAAAATAAAGCGAAATTGAAAACAAAATATTGTGAGATAGAGTGGTTTACTCAATAAATTTATAACCTTTTCATTTAATTCTAATAAATTAAAGGTCTATTCATAATCAGGCTTCTGTACATAGGAAATCCTGCAATGAAATAGTAAATAATATAAAAGGTCGCAGATTTGTAAGGTTAAAATTTAAACTTACAATCAACACGTAGTACACTAAAGAAAATGTAAGGAAGTTCTACGAAAACGGTTTTAATTCCGAATATTTACATGGTGCTATAGTTCAGTAGTTGATTGCAATAATGGTAATGTACAAACTATTTCAGTGGCGCGTGTTCTTTGTTTAAGTTTTTTTGTATTTTTGAAATATTATATTATATATATAATATAATATATATATAATATTGTTTTATATATATATATATATATATATATATATATATATATATATATATATATATATATATATATAAAGTAGATATGAATATGGGGTTTTCTAGGACACTTTTGGGACAGACAGGAAAATCAATGTAAAATACTGTCCATTGAACCATAAACAAATCTGAGAAATCAAACAGGAAATCACGAATGTTAAATAACCGAATCTATAGCTGTTTTACTGTTCATTGTAGGCTTCTAATTTCTTAAGCTGTTTTAATGAAAAAATCCAGAAATCTTCGAAAATCTTTTATTCCACGAAGTTAATTGTAACACAGTCTTTATCTTTAATAGTCTTCTTTCCAGTAACAACCAAGTGTAATTTTTCATTTTTGTTCAATTCTTTAATCTTTTTTTCATCCAAAACAGTCAAAAATCTGTTTGGCAAGTGTACTTTACAATCTTCCAACTCGGCAATTATTGTAAACCCGAATTTATCTTTCATTTTCTCCAAATTCACAATTTTGTATTTTCTTATTTTCTTCTAATTCTATTAATTTCTTGTATTCTTTGAATGTTAAATCACCAACCTTATTCAACTCTTGTAACAGTGCCATTTACATAGAAAAAAATTAATACTTCTACACTTTAAGGTGAAAAATCAACACTATACTTCCAAAATACACAAAAAACCGGGGGTTTTTGACCCTAAAAAACGTGTTTTTTAGGGTCAAAACCACAGCTCTCTTAAGGTGCATACATACTAGAGTTTTTTAAAAAATCCTGAAAATCTACTGAAATATCTCTAATTATTGCGGATTTTTAGCTTAAAAGTTGATAATTTGAACGAAATTTCTCGAAAAATCACTAAAAATTTGAAATTTAGAAAATCTCTAAATAAATTCTTTTTCCTATCTAAATAGAAGAATCTACAGCTGTTTTACTACAATTTGTGCTGATTTGTGTCAAATTCTAGTAAAATTCTCCACTTTTCAAAGTCTGAGTTATACAAATTTTCCCTATATAAATAGAAGAATCTAACGCTGTTAAATCATAAATTCTGCTGATTTGTATCAAAATCTTTAAATTTTTCCTATATAAATAGAAACATTTAACGCTGTTTCTACATAAATTGTGCTAATTTTTATCAAATTTTGATAAAAAATCCTTAAAATCTACTGAATTATTGCGGATTTTAACCATAAAAGTTGATTTTTCCTTAATAAAAAAGATATTTTTACTAAATAGTGAAAATTGAAGCATTCAAAATTTTCCTTAATAAATGGCGGGTGACAAAATGTCATGTCCATTCTGCAAAAAAGAAATTTTAAGAAGAAACTTCGATCGACATTACAACTCAAAGATTCACTTAAAGAACAAAGACATTTACTACAAGGAATTGAATCATTTAAGACAATGGGCCAAAGAAAATCAAATTGACGATCACGAAAAGATTTTCAATATTGAACAATTACGAGAATTAAAGAGAAATTTCAAAGTTGAAAAGAAAAATCTCAATCTATTTAATGATGAAAAAATTAATTCAATCGCTGAAAAATTGGCTATCGAAACTAATGATAAAACAAAGTCTGAAATGATCGAAGAAATTGATAAACACAAATCTGAAAATATCATTGATGTAGAAGTTTTATCGTCTATACACGGTCTTTTCAAGCAATACATTTTAACGAATTTTAAACGATAATTTCATGCCACTTTACAAATATCTTTCTATTTTGCGGCCAGAGATTAAGAGTTTAATAGAAAAATTTCAAGAAACTGTGAAAAACAGTAAAGGATATATCTCTTTGGAATGTGAATATGAACGAACTTTAGTGAACGGTGAAACGCAAATTTGCCCAATGTATTTTACTATAAAAATCAGACGAAATCTTCGATGTAAACGACTTTATTTCTAAACAGTTTAACAAATTAACCCATCGAGAACAAACAAATCATCCAAATAAGGGTTCTGGATGGACATTTAAAAGCTGCAAACAACTAGTTTTGAGCCTTAATAAACACGAATTTATGAACGCAGGATCATATATCGATTTACCCCCAGAGATAAAGGTAAAGAAAAGCTTGTGTAAATATCAAAAATGAAGATGACTATTGCTTTATTTACTCTATCCGATGTGCAATTGAAAAATCAAAATTTCATCCTGAACGTGTAAAACAATATGAAAAATTTGTAAATGACGAGATATTTTCAGGTTTCGAGTATCCAATGTCTTTGAAAGATATACAATTATTCGAGAAACGCAGCTCCAATTCCAAGTACAAATATCCAAAAATGTCTATAAATATCTATACTTATGATGAAAAAATTAATATTGTTCCGTTACAAATTTCAGAAATTTATGATGCCGAGTTAGAAATCGATTTATTGTATGTTAAGCAAGAAGATAAATCTCATTATGTTTTGATAACCGATTTAAATAAACTCGTGAGTTCTCAGTTATCCAAGCATAAGGAAAGAAAATTTCTTTGTAGAAGATGTTTAAGCCATTTCTACAAATATAGTGCTTTATCAGATCATTTAGAAATTTGTAAGCAACATGAAGTTTGCAAGCCAATTATGCCGTTTCCGGGTCAAACAACTAAATTTACCAATTACCAAAAGAAAATTTAGCCATCCGTACGTTATTTATATGGATTTTGAAAGCATATTAGAGAAGATTCCCACATGCAAAAACAATCCGCAAAAATCGACTACAACCAAGATTCAGAAGCATATTCCTTATGGTTTTACTCTATATTTAGTGTCTAATGTGACCAATCGTATGTACAAGCCGATATGTTATCGAGCAAAAAATGAAGAAGAGTTGCCGAACGTTCCTGCAAAATTGTTTGAAGAACTCAATAAATTATCGAAGTACATAGCTAAAAAATATAATTCAAAGAACATGAAGCCCATGAAATTGACTGACGAAGAAGAAATTTCGTATCAAAAATTCAAATCTTTGCCACATTTGTGAAGAAAAATATCGTATCAAGACACTGAAAAAACTTTAGGGTTTTTACCAGATAATTGGAGTTCTGCTTATGATGCATTCAAAAAATGCAGAGATCACTGTCATTTGACTGGAAAATTTCGAGGTGCAGCTCATAGAATTTGTAATCTGAATTTGAAATTTCCTCAGAATATTCCCGTTTTCTGTCACAATATGTCTAATTACGATACGCATTTGTACATAAAAGAATTGGCAAAACAATACGGTAATGTTGATTTGATTGCAAACACCGATGAACGATATATAAAATTACTCTGTAAATTCTGGATACGGGTATGAATTTGATGGTGACAAACCTAGAAAGTTCATAAAATTCTCTTTCGTAGACACGTTTAGATTCATGGAGTCATCTATCGAAAAATTATCGAAAATTTTAAAGAGAGAAGACTTCAAAACATACAAATCATTTTATACAGGATGGACTGAATGAGATAATAGAAAGACAGCCAAATGACGACGACGAGATTTTTAAAATTCTATCTGGAAAAGGAATATTTCCCTATGAATTTATCGACAGTATTGAAAAACTTGATTACACAGAAGAATTGAGAATTCAAGATTTCTATTCACTTTTGACAGATGAGAGCATATCTGAGAAAGATTTTCAACACTACTTAAATGTTTGGAACAAATTAAAAGAGAAAAATCTAGGAAATTACTCTGATCTCTATAACATTCAAGATGTTCTATTGCTCGCTGATATCTTTGAAAATTTTAGGAATATTTGTTTGAATTGCTATAAAACTCGATCCGGCACACTATCTAACAGCTCCCAGTCTCGCATGGGACGCAATGTTAAAATTAACGAAGATAGAATTACAATTAATTAGTTGATTATAATATGTATTTGATGATCGAAAAAGGTATTCGCGGAGGCATTTCTCAGTGTATTAAACGATATGTGAAAAGCAAATAACAAATATTTAAAAGATTTTGATAAGACAAAGCCCGAAAACTATTTGTTGTACGTCGATGCTAATAACCTTTATGGGTATGGTCTTATGCAAAAACTGCCGTTACGTGATATCAAGTGGATGGATCCTAAAACGTATACAAAAGAAGAGTGGCAAGAAACAATTTTAGAACTCACTGGCGACGAAGATTATGGCTATATTCTCGAAGTCGATCTTGGATATCCAACAAATTTACACGAACATCACAAGGATTTACCTCTTGCTCCCGAACATTATAAAAAACAAACTTTGCACAACTCTACTGGATAAAACTGAATACGTTGTTCATTCGAGAAATTTGAAGTTCTATTTGGAACAAGGTATGATTTTGAAAACATGTGAATAGAGTTATTGCATTCGATCAGAAGCCTTTTATGAAAGAATACATTGATTTTAACACAAACATGAGAACCAAAGCTACAAGCGACTTTGAAAAGGACTTTTATAAGCTAATGAACAACTCAGTTTTTGGAAAATCTGTATGGAAAATGTGAGAAAACAGATGTGATATTAAGCTTGGAAATGAAGAATTTTTCAATGAAACAAGCCTAAGAAAACAAATTTCAAATGCTTTAACATCTTTGACGACAACTGTATTAGCGAGTCACATGTACAAACAAAAGGTTAAATTTAACAAACCGATTTACATAGGATTTTCAGTTCTCGACCTCTCAAAATTGCTAATGTACGAGTTTTATTACAACAAATTAAAGAAGTTTGATCCAGATTTGAATCTGTGTTACATGGATACAGACAGTTATTTTCTAGAATTGAAACGAGATCCTTTTAAAATTATTAAAGAAAATATAGATGACTTTGATACAAGTGATTATCCAAAAGATCATGAATGTTTCACTACTAAAAATAAGAAGGGTAATAGGGGAAATTCAAAGATGAGTTAATTAGCGAAGTTTTAGAAGAATTTTGTGGTTTAAGGTCTAAGATGTACTCGTACAAAATATCTAGATAAAAAACCCAGTAAGGATGTAAAGGAATTAAGAGAAAGCGTTGTAAATAAAACAATAAATATCGAAAACTTGAAGAGATGTTTGTTCGAAGATAAAGAAGAATTTAGGGAGATGACAGTCATCAAAAGTTATAAACATGAGTTGTACACTGTTACCATAAACAAGCTGGCACTGAACGCTAAAGATGATAAGAGAATTGTCCTAGAAAATAAGGATCGATACAGTACCTTATGGCTATAAAAATGAAGCAAAATCTGATATATTAGATGAGTTAAAATTAAACTTGGAAAACTTTGACATGTAAATGGAAGATGATTTGATTCACTGCCACAAATGCAAGAAAAAAAACGAAAAATATAGATTCTAAAATCGTTCAAACTCAAAACGGGTTGTATAGAATTGCAGCAAAATGTTCAAAATGTAAGACAAATAAGGAGTAAATTTTATAAAGAAATCCAAATGAAAAAACAAGTAAAGAAAGAATCTAAGAATAAGGAAGAAATCGAGATTGAAGCTAGAGAAATTCATGCACCCGGTACGAAAAAAGTTTAAAAAGAGAAAAATTATAACTTTAGGAATTGACGATTTATGGGCAGCAGATTTTAGTTATAATGTCTAAACTATTCGGATCAAAATGATGGATTTTAAGTATATGTTAAATGTTATTGATACTTTCTCAAAATATGCTTGGTCAAGAGCTATCAAAAGAAAAAACGGCAAGGATATTTCAAAAGCTTTCGAAGATATAGTAAAAGATGCCATAAGGATCAATCACAAAAACCTCCAAACCTACTTACTTCATACAGATAAGGGTTTAGAGTTTAAAAATAAAAGAATTTAACGATGTTTTGAGGAAATACAACATTAAGATTTATCATACTGAAAAACGAAGAGAAAATCAAGTATTGTTAGAGAGATATAACAGAACTCAAAATGAGAAGAATGAAAAGTAATTTTTGAGATTAATAAAAACTTTAAATGGATCGATATTCTTCAAAAAATTCGTTAAAGAAATATTAACGATTACTGTTCATAGCACAATCAAAATGAAAGCCTAAAGACGTAGATAAAGATGCAGAAAAAGAGTTATTAGAGTCGGTTTTTAAGTATGTTCCACCAGAAATTCACACGAAAACTAAATTTAAAGTCAATGATCATGTAAGAATTGTTAGTAAAAAAACAAAACATTTTCGAATACAAATATAAGAACAATTGGTCAAGAGAAATCTTTGTGATTTTATCAAATTAATAACACAGATCCTGTAAACTTATAGTATACAAAGATTTAAATAATGAATGAATATAAACCGGAAAGTTTTATGAATATGAATTGAGAAAGTCAAAGATTTTTTATATATAAATGGAGGCCCAAAAAGAAATGTTCAATGTGCAAAGAATTAAAAGGTTTTGAAGAATTTTATAAAGATAAGAGTAGAAAAGATGGAATTATTTATAATTGTAAAGATTGTTATAGGAAGTATCATAAAGAGCTGTATGATAAAATAGAAAAATTAACTTTGGAAGAGAAAGAATGTCTTAAATGTAAAGAAACTAAAAAAAATTTCAGAGTTTAATAGTGATCACTATAGTAGAGATAAGAAAGACTCATATTGTAAAGATTGTGTAAAGAAGAATCACCATAGATTATATTATGAAGATACTCAATGTGAATGTGGAAGAAACTATAAAATGGTTAAATAATTATCAAAAAACATTTACAAACAAAATATCATAATTCAAGAGTTTAACATTTTCATCGTGTAATAAATTTGTTCTATATAAATGGAGTCTCAAAAGAAATGTACAAAGTGTCAAGAAGAAGAATAGAGAAAGGAACTGTTATTGTAAGGAAATTATATGATAAAATGAACAAAATTAACTTTAGAAGAGAAAAAGTGTTACTTTTGTAAAGAAATTAAAAATATTTCTGAATTTAATAACTGGCAGTATAGTAAAGATAGAAAAGATGCTTTTTGCAAAGATTGTGCTAAAAAAATTTTCAGCGAAAGTTATAAAAACGAAATGCCTTGTGAATATGAAAAAAGAATTCTAACAATGGTTACCTAGTTATGCTAAACATTTACAAACAAAATATAATAAATCGAGAGTTTTTAGTAAAATTTAGAAACATTTTTTCATCGTGTAATTTAGATATTCTATAAATCAGTCGAGATTCTGCCATATTTGTAGTAAAATGATTTCCGTTGTATAAAATATTCAAAGATTCTTTCATTTGGTTGTAGAGATTTATACTATTTGGATCTCCATGTCTTAATAAAATTTCCATTTTCTGGGGTAATCAATTTCAAGTTCTTTCAATCGTTTCGGTATTTCTCTCTTTTTGAGCTCTGATAACGAATAAGGCCATTCCCACATGTGATTCTTCTTAATTAAAACACAAAAACATGGTGTTTTTTCTTATCAAAATCTTTACAAACAAGATCTGGTTTCATTAAGTCAATTTTTACACTTTGTTTTGCAATTATTTCCGTTTTGATTTCATCTTTAATTTGCAAGTGCTTAACTTTGTCCTCTAAATATTTAATCTTGTTTTCAAGTTTTGTACACACCAAATTTACGAATGCTTGGTAAAACATCTCTCGTAACCCATTGTTGAAAGCTTTTTGCTTCTATTTTATGAGATCTTAAAATTAACGAATAAAGTCCTGATTTCATTAATGAAAATAGTATCTTTGTTGAATATTTGCGAGGTGGCCCTCGAGGGCTACCTTATCTTTTAGATAAAAGTATTGAGATTTTGTCACCTTCATCGACATTATTTCTAATCGCTTGTTTCTGTATTAATATATTCCAATATTTCTGCAACATCTTTAGCCTTAAACCAAAATTCAGTTATTTTCAGTCAACAATTGTTAAAATATGTTTTATTATTGAAATTTTAGTTGGATTATTGAGCTTAGATCTATGACTGAACTCCATTTAGATAGAAAAAATTTAACAAGCAATTTTTATTTTGAGGTATAGGTCCTGGATCATTGATGAAAAATAGTACAGGGATGTAATTGATAGTAAGGGGCCATTCAAATAGACCCTTGGTTTTTTAAGTGTTACATATTGAATTTTGTCGATCTGCTTCATCAACGTTTAATATGATTGCTTGTTCTCGTGTTTTCATATTCTAAAATTTCTACAACATCTTTAGCCTTAAACCAGATCACATTGTTTTCGTCTACAATAGTTAAGATATGTTCGCTATTATCGAATGTAAGTTGGTTATTGAGCAGATCCACAACTGGACTCCATTTAGAAAGAAAAGAAATTTAACAAGCAATTTTATTTTGAGTGTAAAGTCCAGATTCATTAATAAAAATTGAACTAGGATGTAATGTTTTGTAAGAGTCGCGATTCGATACCCTTGTCAGAACGTATGTTTTTGAATATTTTCTCGGGGTCCTATGGATAGACTCCGGTGATTTTATACATTTAAGGGCTATTTTCTCGTCATTATCGTCATTTTAATCTAATCGCCTCTCATCAATCTTAAATATATTGTTTGTTTTACTCTCATTATTTAATAAATTTCCCTGAGAGTCTTGAACAGTTAAGACGATTTTTTGAATTCTTTTAATATTTTTTTCTAATTGGAATATAGTCTATTTCATTCGATTTTTCACTAATTTTTGATCCATAAGCAACATTTGGGAAAAAAAGTGTACAAAATTTCAGATTCTTTGTGTAAATGTTGCGGTATGATTTTCAAAACTAGGTTCAACGAGATTGCAGTGCACTTCAATTACATCGAACGGTTCTAAATTTTGGCGTTTTATTTCCTAAATATACCTGATTTGGCTCAATAGTTTCTTGAACAAACCCTAACAAATCTACAATAATTGCTTGAAAATATTATTCTTACTGGTGATTTTATTTGAATTTTATTAGGAGAGATAATTTTTTTGCATTTCAAACTTGTTTTCGTCAAAAGTTTAAAGATTTATCTGATTGTTTGAATGTTTTCAGATTAATTTTTAAGGGAATTTTTTATTTGATCGAAAGTATAATATCCTTTGTTTAAACCATAATATTTTGTTATGTTCTTCTCACTAAATCCTATACCATAAGGAGAACTTTCACTAATATTTATTACAAAATTGTCAGAATAAAAAACCGCCTTAAACCGATAAAAATAATTTGATTCTTCCTCTAAGTGTATAGGATGTTCCAAGTTTAAAACTAATTTAGAGCTTTCTGAAGTCAACTTGAACCAGCTTCATTTTCGCAAGCGTCGTTGCTTCAAGATGAAAAATCTTCTATTTAAATGCGAGAAATTTTTAAAGCAAAAAGATCAGATAAAACTTTCAAACGTTTGAAGAAAATAAGAAAGATCAACCAATCAGATTGTTAATTGTTGGTTCAAGTGGATTGTGGAAAAACAACTTTACTATTGAATTTTATCTACAATAGGTTGATTTCATTATTCCAATTTGTATGTTTTTTAGTAAATCTTTAGAACAAGAAGCCTATAAAAAATTTACAAGAAAGATTTGAAAATATTGAGAAAAACTTAAACAAAAAAAATATTCACATTTTTATAATGCTTCTGAGGACATAGTTCCGTTAAGCGAATGTAAACCCAATTCTTTTAATCGTTTTGATGATGATTGTATTTTGGAAAATCAAGACGTTATTAAGGAATATTTCGTAATGTCCTCGTCACAAAAATATCTCTTGTATCTCTATCTTTCTCAATGCTTTTCAAAGGTTGATTATAAACACAAGTTATAAGAAATAACCTGAATATGTTTGTGTGTATTTTTAGCAAGATGATCACCTATTCCGAGAAAAGATTTATAAACAATTATGTGGGATCTGATATGAGTTTTAACCACTTTATTGAGTTGTGTGATAAAATTTTGGAAGGAAGACTACGGATTTGTTAACTATTAATCTAACTTTGAAGCCTAAAAATGGTTAAATAATCTGAATAAATTTTCTAATATAAATGCTGCTCAGTGGTCTCAATAAAAATATTTGTTACAATTATTTTTATATTATCTTTAATTTTTATTTACATTATGAAAATAACAGAAAAACGGTAAATCTGTTTCACGTTCCACGTTCACGTTCATGTTTCACGTTCATGTTTCACGTTTCATGTTTCACGTTCGTATGTTTCACGTTCCACGCCTATTCACGTTCATACCGTTTCACGTTCATGTTTCACGTTCATGTTTCACGTTCGTGTTTCACGTTCGTGTTTCCCCACGTTCCACGTTCGTGTTTCACGTTCCACGTTCACAGTTTCACGTTCCGTGTTTCACGTTTTCGTCGTTCACGTTTTTACGTTCCACGTTTACAAAAATTTTCCTAAATAAATGGCGAACGTAACTTCTGAAAAAAGATGCGAAAAAACTTGATCAAATAGAAAAGAAAATTAATCAAAGAATTTAAAAGAACAGATTCGAATTGATGAAAAAGAACAAGAATTTATTTCAAAAAATTAATCAAACCTGTAAACATCTGCAATAAAAAATGTTGAGGGGCCAAAATTGAAAAATGTTTTAAGCGATAATCAAAATTTGATGGAATTTGGTTTCCAGTTGTACGACAATTTGCTGATATTTCGATTAACCCAGAATCTGAAGAGTTTGAATTGCCAAAATTACCATGCTTCAACACCACTTTAGACCTCGATAATCATTGAAGAACTTCTACCATAGTTGAAACCAATAAAAGTTCCTGGAAACAACGGGATATAATAATTGGTGATAAAATTGGTAAAATAAATTTCTTCCTTAGAGCAAAGGATGATAAATTTGGGTTTGTTATTTGGGACCAGAAAAAAAGAAGAAGTTTTATGATTGGAAATTTTTGCCCGTGAATTTTGTGCATAATGATATCATTATTAATGAAAAAAATAACATTTATGAAGGAACCTCAAGGGTTTATGGAGATTATTAACAGGGCACTGATGTTCCAAAAGGACGGTTTATATTCTGAAGAAGACTTTGAAAAAGTATACTGAAATTTTATGGGAAATCTGATTCAAATTTACAAAAATAATGATCCATCAACTAAGAAACCAAAGTCAAGTTAAAGGTTAAAAAAAATATCTCAATTTGATTAAACCCAATTTGGGAAAAAACGAATCGAACGAGATCAGGTAGTGAGAAAATTACAGTGATAATAAGATTGAGTTACAGATATATCGACGATTTGACAAAACTCGATGGAATTATTAAAATTATATCTTTCATGCTCAAGAGAAAGGCTTGGAAAACAACAATTTTTTTTTGAACCGAAAAGAAAGCGATTAAAGATTTTATTTTCGAACATAAACTTGGATGAAATGATTGAAAAACCTGATGGGAATTAATATTTTAAAACGAGTTTTGCACGGCAATAAGTTCATCTATGATTGAAGGGTAGTGGACTTTTGAATGATTTTATCAACAATTTACCTTTTGAATTACACGTACCAAACTTATCAGTATCTGGGGTCCTGGCACAAAACTCGAAAAAAGACTAAAAAGAGGAGATCCTGGTATAAATTAAATTAGATCAAGCTGCTATGGAACACGATATTTTTTTATTGCAAAACATAGAGACACAAATTCCAGACATATATCGCAGATAAAGTTTTTGCAAGATAAGGGCATATGGATAGATTTTTTATCAAAAGATGCTAGTTTAGGTGAAAGATTTGTTGCGCTTTCCAACAGCTGGAGCAATGTTTTTGAAGAGAAAACTAGGAAATGGGAATCGAAGAAGAAACTTGAAATTTTAACTATATAAATGGAGGTGAACGTGTAAATTTCAGCAAAAAATCAGAAAGAAAAAATAAAATCCGCTTTTAATGAACGAAAATACCCGTTAGTATTCAATTTAAAATAGATCAACTAAAAAAAAAATGGCGAAGATAAGATATTTTTAAACAAATAGACAATACAATAAACTCGAAAAAACATAAGAAAAAACAATAAAGGAACCAGAATAGAATTTTCTTATAATCAGTTGAAAGAACTCAAAAATGGTGGACTTTTGAAAGATTTATTAGATTTTGGAGAAAATATTCCAGTTGTTAAAAATGTTGTTCCTTATGTTCGTTAAAGCTGCTCCAATCGTTAAAAAAAGATGTGATTCCTATTGTTCGAAACATTTTTAAATTGGTTAGATAAAGAGTTGGAAGATGTTACAGGATCTGGCATTAGATGAAAAAAAACTTTGAATTACGTGAAATCAAACATCGGAAAAAAAATTTGAACCCCTTAACATTCGGAGGAATTGGAAGAAAATCTGCAAAAAATATTAAACATTTTAGAGGAATTTCATGCGAGATACATTACCTGAAAAAGTTAAGAAATTTGAAATGTGGAATTGTGAATTTAGACTCGATTATGGGAAGTGGAACGCCATTGGGTTTGTTTATTATAAAAATGATAAGAATACATGTTATTTTGATTCGTATGGAAGAATTGAGGACAAACCACCTATAGAATTGATTAAATATTTGAAAAAATCAAGCGTCTACTACAATGATTCTCAGATTCAAGACTATAAAGATCCCCCCAATTTGTGGTCATTTATGTGTTTTTGTTTTGAATGAACTGAGTACTGGTAAAGATTTTAAAGAAGTTGTTAACAAATTATTACTTAATAAATATGGATTCACAAAATATTTTTGACGTGTTTGGAACCACAAATTATTCAAAATGTAGATAATAGTTTGAATTTTGATAGTTTGAGAAATGAAATGAGTTTGATAACAAGTTAGAAAATGTATTACAAAACCTTCCAGATTCAGATATGTTTGCTGTCGAGATTGAAGATTTTAAAGCAGAGAATATGATAACAAACTTGCAAATTTTCATGAGGTCAAATGAAGTTGCTGATTAAAATAAAAACATTGGAAAAAGAAGTTGATGATGGTGCAAAAAAAATCTATTTACCAATTTAATGTCTCATATCGAAAAAGCTGATGAAATTACTGAAGCGATCAAAGTTGAAAAGAATTATGTTAGTTTGGCTAATAAGAAAAGAATTGTCGGTGTTCGACCTGGTATTGACAAAACATGATGTTGTTGTTAAAGAACAAATTTTAAAACCTCTAAAATTATCAGAAAACATCGATATTGTTGATTTACATGATCCGAATGTTAAAAAATGCCTTAGATTTTAAAGGAAAAAGAATTAGCGGTGTTAGTAAAGGAATTAATCCATTTGATGTTGTTGTAATGATTCAATTAGAAGATCCTATTAAAATGTTTAATGAACTAAAAACAAAATTATGAGAATCATAAACAGCATGTTAAAGATTTTACAACAGAAGTCTATGAAAAACTTGAAGAAAGAAGTAAAAGATCTATAGAAAATTGTGATGAAAAATTTACAAATTTTGAGGAAAATTTCAATCTATATAAAGGCGATCTTTATGGAAAAATTACAAACTTTTTGGAAGATTTCGCTAAATTTCAAGAGGGTTTTAATGAAACCGATAGAAAAAATGGTGAAGTTTTTGAAAGAGTAGTTACTAATCAATCTTTACTTCATGATAAATTAATTAAACTAGAAGAAAACTTTGGCGAAATTAATGAAAAAGTTATAAAAAATAAGCAGTCTTTTGATAAGTTTAGTTTAGATGCCACAAAAACTTTTGAGAATATTGATCATAAAATCGTTGAATACAACGATTTATATGCTCGATAAAGTAAATAAACTAGAAGAAAACTTTAATAAATTTAAAGAAGATGTCGATAAAACTTTTGAAAGAGCCATCGACAACAGATTTAATGGGAGTTAGGTGGTTACGATGACTAATTTTCCCTTATATAAATGGCGCTCATATATTGTGTGAGATGTAAAGAGAAAACTGCCAACAAACGATATAAATACTATTACGCAAATATAACGGAGTTAAAAGAATTTCGGGAAAAAATGTGCTGAATGTAACGCTAAAAAGAGCACAATTTATAAAAACTTGATTTTGAAATTTTTTCTTAATAAATAGAGATGGCGGGACATTACAGTGCTTTCGATCTTTTTATTATGCAACACGAAAGAGATTTGAAAAAAGAACATTGGGATGGACATTTCTCAAAAATATGAATTATTCGAAGATATGATGAGATTATTACGTAAACAAATTGAAATTGGTATAACATTGCAAAATATCAAACTTTATCATCAGAGTTCATTCAAGAAAATATACATTATCAATTAAAAGATCATATGTCTGTTCTTTGTCTCTATCAACACTTGAGTATAAAGTTTTTGGATGAAAATAAAGATACAGTTGATTGGAATAATATTATAGATAGCGGTTACTATTCTGTGCAGATTTTATTGAAATATGTGACCGAGATCGCAAAATTTAAGGAAGAGAATCCTGAATATGACGAAGTAGATCATTAAAAATGACTCTAATCTTTTTAATTATTTTACTAAAAATTTATATCTTTTCTTATAAAAACGTACATTAGATCGATGAAAAAATGATACATGATGTTTAAAATTTCTAAATTTTCTCTTATTAAATGGCGGACTACAGAAAATATGCTAGTGATATTGAAAGGGCGGAGTTTAAAAAATTTCTATCCAATTAGTAAACAACATTTGAATGAACCGAATAAAAGAAATGAGTTTAATATTGATTTTGGAGATAACTTTTGCTCGTCTAACTTCCAGTTTTATATTTCTGGAACTTTAACAAAACAAGATGGTCAAGCATATCTTGGAACTGATAATGTTAGATTAATCGATAATTTTATACCGTTTTTATTTTCTAAGATTGAAGTAAGAAAAACACAATAAATTGATAGAAGAAGTCGAAAACTGTGGCCAATTAAGCACAATTAAAGGAAAACTATTTCGTATTCAAAAAGTGATGTTATTTCTCAAACTTTGATGGCTTTGAATCAGATTTTAAATTTGGTGTTTTTGAAGCAGTCTGGAAATTTATCTCATTTTGGATTAGGATTTTTTGAAAATGTTACTATTCCGATCTATAAAGGAGGATTTTATCTAAGTTTTATAAGAGCAGGAAGACGATGATTGATGTGATTCTGAAGACTGCAACTGGAAATGTTATGCCTGTTGATGGCAAAAAATAACAATTACAGATTTTTTTATTAGAGTTCCAATGATTGATTATAAAACCACGAGTAAAATTAGATTGATTGATGAAATTACAAAAAGTCAAAACATCACGTTTAATTTTCTAGATTGGCAATGTATTGAACAAAAAGGTATTTCCGGAACAACTTATTCGTTCGATATTACAAACATTTATAGAAATATCTTCAATCCCAAGTTCGTTATTATAGGTTTTTCAAACAGATAGACCAGAATAATCAAGAAAAAATCCTTCAAAGTTTGATTAGGTTTGGATTGTAAATAAAATATCATGAGTAAAATTGACACCGGTTCTTATTTATCCAGATGAATTACAAAATTTAAAACATTTCCGGAGGGTCTTTTCAGAATTCAATGTATCAGATGTATCAAAGATTTTTAAGAAAAGTTTTACTACAAAAATATGGAAATGTTATTACAACCCCAAAGATTTTATAGCAAATAGACCCATTTATGTCATTGGAATACAACAAAGAGTTTGACCAAAGATTTCTAGTTTTTTTTTCAAAGAACGATATAATTATCAATATGGATTTTCCAAAAAGCTGTTACAAACGCGATTTGTTATGTGGTTCTTGTGGTTTCTGAGAAATGTTTAGCACTATGATGTGATTAAGAACGATATATTAGAGAAATTCAGTTAAAAAAATCGTGCTTCTTATTTTCTGTTGAGCGACTGTTAAGCAAATTTTCATTATTTTCCGTTTATAGATTTTACATTGAGATTTCTGGATTTTTTCATTTAAAACAGCTTAAGAAATTAGAAGCCTACAATGAACAGTATAAACAGCTATAGATTCGGTTAATTTAAACATTTCGTGATTTCCTGGTTTGATTTACTCAGATTTGTTTATGGTTCAATGGACAGTATTTTTACATTTGAATTTTCTGTTTCTGTCCCAAAAGTGTCCTAGAAACCCCATATTCCATATCTACTTATATATCATGTATGACAACGGTAGTTTAATAGATAAAATATTTATTCTTAGCCAATCTATCACTTTAAAATTGTTTCCGTTAAATTTATCATAATGGGAAACTGTTTCTTAATTGTAAGTTAGTTTTTTGACGATGGGAGGATTTTGATAAACACTTAAACTTTTCTAGGAAATTTGCTATTTTCGTGAGTGATAACTAAGAAACAAATAACCACTAAATTTCTATAGATCTACAGTCTGATTATATTCCATATATCGCCATTAAATTGATGTAACTAGATAGCTATAATTCTAGGAAAAAAGAATAATAATACCAGAGCATTTGTAACCAACGCCAAGGCCGCATTGAATCATAAACTGTAAGATTGTGTGTCCAACCCCATGTATACCCAACTCTTTTAATAATCATGTTCTTAGTTAATAATAAAACACATACTTGGAAAAACTTAACTAACAGAATACATGATCTCGAGGTATCTATGCATTCAAAGACCTATCACATAGATGCAAACTAAATACTTTCCTAACCTTCTTCTATCATAAGGGTCATTTCTTACCTCTTTGCCTTGCATTTATGCTTATTCGGTCAAGTATCGTTGGTACAAAATTCAGAGTTTACAAAAATTTTAGGTGCCCAGTTTCCAATTTGTTTGGTTACAAATGATGAGATACATAGTTTATTTAAATAGGCTCCGTAATACAAGTAAGTCCATTTTCTAATATAAAATGTTTATTTTTGCATTCAACTTCTTTTCTATATTCGCAATATCGAGGTTGGTATAATGGTGCAATGTCACCGCCATGGCATTTCTCAAATTTTCTATGTTTGCCTCTTTGTCTATGCGTACCTGGTTTGGTTCTAATTTTCACTTGCATATCCCTGAGATGAAATTAAACTTCGGGCGTTTGATTTTTTCAAGTATGTAACACAATTTTTCTTAAGAAATCGTCATGGTTGATGTTGTGCATATGTTCTCTTTGATAACTTTTTGCTCATGGAATATCCCTAGAACAATTTACATTTTGTTATTACCTTTCCAACTGTCTTGAAATTTCAGTCTTAAAGCCTATAATTTAGTAGGCCATTCCAAATCTTTACATTTCTGCCTGGCCTGAGGCTGTAAAACTTTTATTGTTAGGTCTGATCGCTTCACGGTCATCTGCAAGATTGTGTTTAAAGAAAGAAAATCCAACTTTATAGGTAGAAATTTTGCATGTAACTGCAGCAAAATCCTGTTACAAAACGTGTGGTCTAGCTTACTTCTCCATTACTCCATTGGTAGTGTAATTATATCTTATAGTAGCTTACTTCCATCCAGTAATACTAGTTATTTTTTTTAGACTTCAATGTTGTGCGACAATTACATATTCTATCGCAGGCTATCACGGTTTTATTATGTTATGTGATCTATGTTATTACTTAACTGCTGTGTAATCAACTATAAAAAATAAAATGCTAGAGTCAATAAAAAAAATTCTATTTATTTTAAAAATTTGCGACACAGTCTCTAACAATTGATAATAATATTTTCTGTCCGTTTATTTACTATTTAAAATCAGTTCATAAAACGTTAGAATAATATAAATTTTTCTAACAGTTCCTTATAATTACAAATCTGTTTGTCTTATAATTAAAGTAATATTTAATAAAAGTTTCTATTAA